>NW_026138264.1:0-204820 GCF_025592945.1 Manacus candei
ACCCTAACCCTAACCCTAACCCTAACCCTAACCCTAACCCTAACCCTAACCCTAACCCTAACCCTAACCCTAACCCTAACCCTAACCCTAACCCTAACCCTAACCCTAACCCTAACCCTAACCCTAACCCTAACCCTAACCCTAACCCTAACCCTAACCCTAACCCTAACCCTAACCCTAACCCTAACCCTAACCCTAACCCTAACCCTAACCCTAACCCTAACCCTAACCCTAACCCTAACCCTAACCCTAACCCTAACCCTAACCCTAACCCTAACCCTAACCCTAACCCTAACCCTAACCCTAACCCTAACCCTAACCCTAACCCTAACCCTAACCCTAACCCTAACCCTAACCCTAACCCTAACCCTAACCCTAACCCTAACCCTAACCCTAACCCTAACCCTAACCCTAACCCTAACCCTAACCCTAACCCTAACCCTAACCCTAACCCTAACCCTAACCCTAACCCTAACCCTAACCCTAACCCTAACCCTAACCCTAACCCTAACCCTAACCCTAACCCTAACCCTAACCCTAACCCTAACCCTAACCCTAACCCTAACCCTAACCCTAACCCTAACCCTAACCCTAACCCTAACCCTAACCCTAACCCTAACCCTAACCCTAACCCTAACCCTAACCCTAACCCTAACCCTAACCCTAACCCTAACCCTAACCCTAACCCTAACCCTAACCCTAACCCTAACCCTAACCCTAACCCTAACCCTAACCCTAACCCTAACCCTAACCCTAACCCTAACCCTAACCCTAACCCTAACCCTAACCCTAACCCTAACCCTAACCCTAACCCTAACCCTAACCCTAACCCTAACCCTAACCCTAACCCTAACCCTAACCCTAACCCTAACCCTAACCCTAACCCTAACCCTAACCCTAACCCTAACCCTAACCCTAACCCTAACCCTAACCCTAACCCTAACCCTAACCCTAACCCTAACCCTAACCCTAACCCTAACCCTAACCCTAACCCTAACCCTAACCCTAACCCTAACCCTAACCCTAACCCTAACCCTAACCCTAACCCTAACCCTAACCCTAACCCTAACCCTAACCCTAACCCTAACCCTAACCCTAACCCTAACCCTAACCCTAACCCTAACCCTAACCCTAACCCTAACCCTAACCCTAACCCTAACCCTAACCCTAACCCTAACCCTAACCCTAACCCTAACCCTAACCCTAACCCTAACCCTAACCCTAACCCTAACCCTAACCCTAACCCTAACCCTAACCCTAACCCTAACCCTAACCCTAACCCTAACCCTAACCCTAACCCTAACCCTAACCCTAACCCTAACCCTAACCCTAACCCTAACCCTAACCCTAACCCTAACCCTAACCCTAACCCTAACCCTAACCCTAACCCTAACCCTAACCCTAACCCTAACCCTAACCCTAACCCTAACCCTAACCCTAACCCTAACCCTAACCCTAACCCTAACCCTAACCCTAACCCTAACCCTAACCCTAACCCTAACCCTAACCCTAACCCTAACCCTAACCCTAACCCTAACCCTAACCCTAACCCTAACCCTAACCCTAACCCTAACCCTAACCCTAACCCTAACCCTAACCCTAACCCTAACCCTAACCCTAACCCTAACCCTAACCCTAACCCTAACCCTAACCCTAACCCTAACCCTAACCCTAACCCTAACCCTAACCCTAACCCTAACCCTAACCCTAACCCTAACCCTAACCCTAACCCTAACCCTAACCCTAACCCTAACCCTAACCCTAACCCTAACCCTAACCCTAACCCTAACCCTAACCCTAACCCTAACCCTAACCCTAACCCTAACCCTAACCCTAACCCTAACCCTAACCCTAACCCTAACCCTAACCCTAACCCTAACCCTAACCCTAACCCTAACCCTAACCCTAACCCTAACCCTAACCCTAACCCTAACCCTAACCCTAACCCTAACCCTAACCCTAACCCTAACCCTAACCCTAACCCTAACCCTAACCCTAACCCTAACCCTAACCCTAACCCTAACCCTAACCCTAACCCTAACCCTAACCCTAACCCTAACCCTAACCCTAACCCTAACCCTAACCCTAACCCTAACCCTAACCCTAACCCTAACCCTAACCCTAACCCTAACCCTAACCCTAACCCTAACCCTAACCCTAACCCTAACCCTAACCCTAACCCTAACCCTAACCCTAACCCTAACCCTAACCCTAACCCTAACCCTAACCCTAACCCTAACCCTAACCCTAACCCTAACCCTAACCCTAACCCTAACCCTAACCCTAACCCTAACCCTAACCCTAACCCTAACCCTAACCCTAACCCTAACCCTAACCCTAACCCTAACCCTAACCCTAACCCTAACCCTAACCCTAACCCTAACCCTAACCCTAACCCTAACCCTAACCCTAACCCTAACCCTAACCCTAACCCTAACCCTAACCCTAACCCTAACCCTAACCCTAACCCTAACCCTAACCCTAACCCTAACCCTAACCCTAACCCTAACCCTAACCCTAACCCTAACCCTAACCCTAACCCTAACCCTAACCCTAACCCTAACCCTAACCCTAACCCTAACCCTAACCCTAACCCTAACCCTAACCCTAACCCTAACCCTAACCCTAACCCTAACCCTAACCCTAACCCTAACCCTAACCCTAACCCTAACCCTAACCCTAACCCTAACCCTAACCCTAACCCTAACCCTAACCCTAACCCTAACCCTAACCCTAACCCTAACCCTAACCCTAACCCTAACCCTAACCCTAACCCTAACCCTAACCCTAACCCTAACCCTAACCCTAACCCTAACCCTAACCCTAACCCTAACCCTAACCCTAACCCTAACCCTAACCCTAACCCTAACCCTAACCCTAACCCTAACCCTAACCCTAACCCTAACCCTAACCCTAACCCTAACCCTAACCCTAACCCTAACCCTAACCCTAACCCTAACCCTAACCCTAACCCTAACCCTAACCCTAACCCTAACCCTAACCCTAACCCTAACCCTAACCCTAACCCTAACCCTAACCCTAACCCTAACCCTAACCCTAACCCTAACCCTAACCCTAACCCTAACCCTAACCCTAACCCTAACCCTAACCCTAACCCTAACCCTAACCCTAACCCTAACCCTAACCCTAACCCTAACCCTAACCCTAACCCTAACCCTAACCCTAACCCTAACCCTAACCCTAACCCTAACCCTAACCCTAACCCTAACCCTAACCCTAACCCTAACCCTAACCCTAACCCTAACCCTAACCCTAACCCTAACCCTAACCCTAACCCTAACCCTAACCCTAACCCTAACCCTAACCCTAACCCTAACCCTAACCCTAACCCTAACCCTAACCCTAACCCTAACCCTAACCCTAACCCTAACCCTAACCCTAACCCTAACCCTAACCCTAACCCTAACCCTAACCCTAACCCTAACCCTAACCCTAACCCTAACCCTAACCCTAACCCTAACCCTAACCCTAACCCTAACCCTAACCCTAACCCTAACCCTAACCCTAACCCTAACCCTAACCCTAACCCTAACCCTAACCCTAACCCTAACCCTAACCCTAACCCTAACCCTAACCCTAACCCTAACCCTAACCCTAACCCTAACCCTAACCCTAACCCTAACCCTAACCCTAACCCTAACCCTAACCCTAACCCTAACCCTAACCCTAACCCTAACCCTAACCCTAACCCTAACCCTAACCCTAACCCTAACCCTAACCCTAACCCTAACCCTAACCCTAACCCTAACCCTAACCCTAACCCTAACCCTAACCCTAACCCTAACCCTAACCCTAACCCTAACCCTAACCCTAACCCTAACCCTAACCCTAACCCTAACCCTAACCCTAACCCTAACCCTAACCCTAACCCTAACCCTAACCCTAACCCTAACCCTAACCCTAACCCTAACCCTAACCCTAACCCTAACCCTAACCCTAACCCTAACCCTAACCCTAACCCTAACCCTAACCCTAACCCTAACCCTAACCCTAACCCTAACCCTAACCCTAACCCTAACCCTAACCCTAACCCTAACCCTAACCCTAACCCTAACCCTAACCCTAACCCTAACCCTAACCCTAACCCTAACCCTAACCCTAACCCTAACCCTAACCCTAACCCTAACCCTAACCCTAACCCTAACCCTAACCCTAACCCTAACCCTAACCCTAACCCTAACCCTAACCCTAACCCTAACCCTAACCCTAACCCTAACCCTAACCCTAACCCTAACCCTAACCCTAACCCTAACCCTAACCCTAACCCTAACCCTAACCCTAACCCTAACCCTAACCCTAACCCTAACCCTAACCCTAACCCTAACCCTAACCCTAACCCTAACCCTAACCCTAACCCTAACCCTAACCCTAACCCTAACCCTAACCCTAACCCTAACCCTAACCCTAACCCTAACCCTAACCCTAACCCTAACCCTAACCCTAACCCTAACCCTAACCCTAACCCTAACCCTAACCCTAACCCTAACCCTAACCCTAACCCTAACCCTAACCCTAACCCTAACCCTAACCCTAACCCTAACCCTAACCCTAACCCTAACCCTAACCCTAACCCTAACCCTAACCCTAACCCTAACCCTAACCCTAACCCTAACCCTAACCCTAACCCTAACCCTAACCCTAACCCTAACCCTAACCCTAACCCTAACCCTAACCCTAACCCTAACCCTAACCCTAACCCTAACCCTAACCCTAACCCTAACCCTAACCCTAACCCTAACCCTAACCCTAACCCTAACCCTAACCCTAACCCTAACCCTAACCCTAACCCTAACCCTAACCCTAACCCTAACCCTAACCCTAACCCTAACCCTAACCCTAACCCTAACCCTAACCCTAACCCTAACCCTAACCCTAACCCTAACCCTAACCCTAACCCTAACCCTAACCCTAACCCTAACCCTAACCCTAACCCTAACCCTAACCCTAACCCTAACCCTAACCCTAACCCTAACCCTAACCCTAACCCTAACCCTAACCCTAACCCTAACCCTAACCCTAACCCTAACCCTAACCCTAACCCTAACCCTAACCCTAACCCTAACCCTAACCCTAACCCTAACCCTAACCCTAACCCTAACCCTAACCCTAACCCTAACCCTAACCCTAACCCTAACCCTAACCCTAACCCTAACCCTAACCCTAACCCTAACCCTAACCCTAACCCTAACCCTAACCCTAACCCTAACCCTAACCCTAACCCTAACCCTAACCCTAACCCTAACCCTAACCCTAACCCTAACCCTAACCCTAACCCTAACCCTAACCCTAACCCTAACCCTAACCCTAACCCTAACCCTAACCCTAACCCTAACCCTAACCCTAACCCTAACCCTAACCCTAACCCTAACCCTAACCCTAACCCTAACCCTAACCCTAACCCTAACCCTAACCCTAACCCTAACCCTAACCCTAACCCTAACCCTAACCCTAACCCTAACCCTAACCCTAACCCTAACCCTAACCCTAACCCTAACCCTAACCCTAACCCTAACCCTAACCCTAACCCTAACCCTAACCCTAACCCTAACCCTAACCCTAACCCTAACCCTAACCCTAACCCTAACCCTAACCCTAACCCTAACCCTAACCCTAACCCTAACCCTAACCCTAACCCTAACCCTAACCCTAACCCTAACCCTAACCCTAACCCTAACCCTAACCCTAACCCTAACCCTAACCCTAACCCTAACCCTAACCCTAACCCTAACCCTAACCCTAACCCTAACCCTAACCCTAACCCTAACCCTAACCCTAACCCTAACCCTAACCCTAACCCTAACCCTAACCCTAACCCTAACCCTAACCCTAACCCTAACCCTAACCCTAACCCTAACCCTAACCCTAACCCTAACCCTAACCCTAACCCTAACCCTAACCCTAACCCTAACCCTAACCCTAACCCTAACCCTAACCCTAACCCTAACCCTAACCCTAACCCTAACCCTAACCCTAACCCTAACCCTAACCCTAACCCTAACCCTAACCCTAACCCTAACCCTAACCCTAACCCTAACCCTAACCCTAACCCTAACCCTAACCCTAACCCTAACCCTAACCCTAACCCTAACCCTAACCCTAACCCTAACCCTAACCCTAACCCTAACCCTAACCCTAACCCTAACCCTAACCCTAACCCTAACCCTAACCCTAACCCTAACCCTAACCCTAACCCTAACCCTAACCCTAACCCTAACCCTAACCCTAACCCTAACCCTAACCCTAACCCTAACCCTAACCCTAACCCTAACCCTAACCCTAACCCTAACCCTAACCCTAACCCTAACCCTAACCCTAACCCTAACCCTAACCCTAACCCTAACCCTAACCCTAACCCTAACCCTAACCCTAACCCTAACCCTAACCCTAACCCTAACCCTAACCCTAACCCTAACCCTAACCCTAACCCTAACCCTAACCCTAACCCTAACCCTAACCCTAACCCTAACCCTAACCCTAACCCTAACCCTAACCCTAACCCTAACCCTAACCCTAACCCTAACCCTAACCCTAACCCTAACCCTAACCCTAACCCTAACCCTAACCCTAACCCTAACCCTAACCCTAACCCCCTAACCCTAACCCTAACCCCCTAACCCTAACCCTAACCCTAACCCTAACCCTAACCCTAACCCTAACCCTAACCCTAACCCTAACCCTAACCCTAACCCTAACCCTAACGGCACCCTAACCCTAACCCACACCAACAGCAGGTGTGTGCTCCAGACTTGTCTGTGCGATGCAAACGGATACACCCTGTCTAGTTCTTCCGGTCTCTCCAAGGAAGGCAAAAGAATCTCTGTGTGCCGGGTGAGAAGCCAGCGCTGGAAGTTGTGGTTCTATTGGGAGTGCCAAGAGGGGATGGCAGGTCTGTGATGAATGCCCTGAGGAGATGACCTGGGTTTTCCAGTGCACATGGCAATTGATCACACCCTGCTTTGGTGGTCATTTATGTCCTACGGAGGTGACAGAGACGGGAAAGAGAATGAAATCTTTGAATGTGCCTCTGAGTGCCCCTCAACCTGCTGCAAATGTGCAGATTCCAGTACATCCAGTTCAGGTGTGAGAGGCTGTTCCCTGGTCCTCGGAGCAAGAAGCGCTGGACGAGGGACGCAGTAGAACTCGCTTACTGAGACTGCATCTCCATGAATCCCAAAAGAAGTGCGAGGGATGCCGCGTCCGAGTTTTCTCAGGGGAAGGTGTTTCTCCCATGCACCGCCTCCCCGTGGCACTGGTGCCACAGCCCCCGACAAAACCACAAGCGGTCTTTGTCCCTAGCAAAAGTGCTCCCTGGGAAATGTTCCCTGGGAAACTACAGAAACCAGGGACTTAAGGGACATCATTGGGATGTGCGGGACCTCATGGAATTAAACAAACCGTGGGATATCTTTGGAACTTCATGGAATCGAAGGGATAAAAGAAAAGAATTAAACCCCATGACCAGAAACCATTGGATGGAACATTTCTTTAATATGCCAGCTGGGGATTCATGGGGGTACTCTGCCATGCATGAATCAAAGAATCAGTATAAATTTCGGAGTATAAATACAGTGATACTTGAAAGACCCTCCCCTTCACAAGCAGTCCAAAATTCTCCCATGATTTTAGGGTCGAATAGCCTCTTGGATTTTATTCGTGGAGCAAGACTGCCATCTAGCGTCCATTTCTTCTGGGAGGGGCAGTCATTTTCACAGAGTGGTCTTCTCCCTTAGCAGGCCTCGTAGCATCTCTGATTGATCTCTCCGACCCCTAACCCCTAAACTAAATGCTTGAGGACCAGCTAAGACGTGTCTTAGAACTTCCCATTTGCTTAAACAATGTAGAATTGACTTTCTTCTTAACAGAACAATCTCTTATTAAACAAGTTTTCTGAGGCCTGTAAGCTAATTTCTTGAAGATGGGCATATGATACACTCTCTATTAGTTTCCATGTATCATCTACATTCTCTCTCCTACAACTAATTGTCGTCTTAAAAGAAAAGAAAAGACTGCTACCATGCCAAGAAAGCAAACCCCTTTGTTGATTAGGATTTTTCTCTAAGAAAAACTTGTGATTTACGAAGCCATTAAGGATGGAGATCCTCTCTCATTTCAGTGCCATTGTGACAATATGGGGCCTCATGTAACACATGGAACACAGACCACTGCGCATTCCCAAGCAATCAAGGGGCCATTGTAACACTCCAGGGCCTCATGGAAGACGGAGGCCCCGCAGAGAGACCTCAAATCAGAGGTTTGGGCAATCCTCAACCAGAGGAAGTTCAACAAGGGGAAGTGCCAGATTCTGTCCCTGTGATGGGGCGACCCCGAATGTCCGGACAGACTGGGAAGGATATTCTGCATAGCAGCGCTGGAAAATGGCCTCTGGGGTCCTGGTGGATGGCCAGTTGGCCAAGAGTCAGTGGTGCTCTGGCGCGGGCTCCCTGCTCGGTCACAGGAGGGTTTTCAGACACACGAGTCCTTCGCTTGCACACAGACACAGACAGTTCATGGCAGCAGGGGCAGTATCTCCTGGGGTTCCTGCTGCCACGCCAGGAGCCTGGATGCGCCTAAGCCCTTGTGGGGTGCCACCTGCTCTGCCACTATCTGAGATGCCCCAGCGCCTGAGAGATGGAAACGCGGAGCTCTGTCCAAGAGAAGCACATCCCAGAGCTGCACGCGTGGGCTTTGCCAGGATTTAGAACCGTAAATGCAATGTGACACCGAGACACTCTTTGTCCCACATAACTTCAAGGTCTCCCCAGGAGGCTGATGGCAATTGCTCTTGCTCAGGGTCATCTCCCCACACCAACAGCAGGTGTGTGCTCCAGACTTGTCTGTGCAATGCAAACGGATACACCCTGCCTAGTTCTTCCGGTCTCTCCAAGGAAGGCAAAAGAATCTCTGTGTGCCGGGTGAGAAGCCAGCGCTGGAAGTTGTGGTTCTATTGGGAGTGCCAAGAGGGGATGGCAGGTCTGTGATGAATGCCCTGAGGAGATGACCTGGGTTTTCCAGTGCACATGGCAATAGATCACACCCTGCTTTGGTGGTCATTTATGTCCTACGGAGGTGACAGAGACGGGAAAGAGAATGAAATTTTTGAATGTGCCTCTGAGTGCCCCTCAACCTGCTGCAAATGTGCAGATTCCAGTACATCCAGTTCAGGTGTGAGAGGCTGTTCCCTGGTCCTCGGAGCAAGAAGAGCTGGACGAGGGACGCAGTAGAACTCGCTTACTGAGACTGCATCTCCATGAATCCCAAAAGAAGTGCGAGGGATGCCGCGTCCGAGTTTTCTCAGGGGAAGGTGTTTCTCCCATGCACCGCCTCCCCGTGGCACTGGTGCCACAGCCCCCGACAAAACCACAAGCGGTCTTTGTCCCTAGCAAAAGTGCTCCCTGGGAAATGTTCCCTGGGAAACTACAGAAACCAGGGACTTAAGGGACATCATTGGGATGTGCGGGACCTCATGGAATTAAACAAACCGTGGGATATCTTTGGAACTTCATGGAATCGAAGGGATAAAAGAAAAGAATTAAACCCCATGACCAGAAACCATTGGATGGAACATTTCTTTAATATGCCAGCTGGGGATTCATGGGGGTACTCTGCCATGCATGAATCAAAGAATCAGTATAAATTTCGGAGTATAAATACAGTGATACTTGAAAGACCCTCCCCTTCACAAGCAGTCCAAAATTCTCCATTGATTTTAGGGTCGAATAGCCTCTTGGATTTTATTCGTGGAGCAAGACTGCCATCTAGCGTCCATTTCTTCTGGGAGGGGCAGTCATTTTCACAGAGTGGTCTTCTCCCTTAGCAGGCCTCGTAGCATCTCTGATTGATCTCTCCGACCCCTAACCCCTAAACTAAATGCTTGAGGACCAGCTAAGACGTGTCTTAGAACTTCCCATTTGCTTAAACAATGTAGAATTGACTTTCTTCTTAACAGAACAATCTCTTATTAAACAAGTTTTCTGAGGCCTGTAAGCTAATTTCTTGAAGATGGGCATATGATACACTCTCTATTAGTTTCCATGTATCATCTACATTCTCTCTCCTACAACTAATTGTCGTCTTAAAAGAAAAGAAAAGACTGCTACCATGCCAAGAAAGCAAACCCCTTTGTTGATTAGGATTTTTCTCTAAGAAAAACTTGTGATTTACGAAGCCATTAAGGATGGAGATCCTCTCTCATTTCAGTGCCATTGTGACAATATGGGGCCTCATGTAACACATGGAACACAGACCACTGCACATTCCCAAGCAATCAAGGGGCCATTGTAACACTCCAGGGCCTCATGGAAGACGGAGGCCCCGCAGAGAGACCTCAAATCAGAGGTTTGGGCAATCCTCAACCAGAGGAAGTTCAACAAGGGGAAGTGCCAGATTCTGTCCCTGTGATGGGGCGACCCCGAATGTCCGGACAGACTGGGAAGGATATTCTGCATAGCAGCGCTGGAAAATGGCCTCTGGGGTCCTGGTGGATGGCCAGTTGGCCAAGAGTCAGTGGTGCTCTGGCGCGGGCTCCCTGCTCGGTCACAGGAGGGTTTTCAGACACACGAGTCCTTCGCTTGCACACAGACACAGACAGTTCATGGCAGCAGGGGCAGTATCTCCTGGGGTTCCTGCTGCCACGCCAGGAGCCTGGATGCGCCTAAGCCCTTGTGGGGTGCCACCTGCTCTGCCACTATCTGAGATGCCCCAGCGCCTGAGAGATGGAAACGCGGAGCTCTGTCCAAGAGAAGCACATCCCAGAGCTGCACGCGTGGGCTTTGCCAGGATTTAGAACCGTAAATGCAATGTGACACCGAGACACTCTTTGTCCCACATAACTTCAAGGTCTCCCCAGGAGGCTGATGGCAATTGCTCTTGCTCAGGGTCATCTCCCCACACCAACAGCAGGTGTGTGCTCCAGACTTGTCTGTGCGATGCAAACGGATACACCCTGTCTAGTTCTTCCGGTCTCTCCAAGGAAGGCAAAAGAATCTCTGTGTGCCGGGTGAGAAGCCAGCGCTGGAAGTTGTGGTTCTATTGGGAGTGCCAAGAGGGGATGGCAGGTCTGTGATGAATGCCCTGAGGAGATGACCTGGGTTTTCCAGTGCACATGGCAATAGATCACACCCTGCTTTGGTGGTCATTTATGTCCTACGGAGGTGACAGAGACGGGAAAGAGAATGAAATTTTTGAATGTGCCTCTGAGTGCCCCTCAACCTGCTGCAAATGTGCAGATTCCAGTACATCCAGTTCAGGTGTGAGAGGCTGTTCCCTGGTCCTCGGAGCAAGAAGCGCTGGACGAGGGACGCAGTAGAACTCGCTTACTGAGACTGCATCTCCATGAACCCCAAAAGAAGTGCGAGGGATGCCGCGTCCGAGTTTTCTCAGGGGAAGGTGTTTCTCCCATGCACCGCCTCCCCGTGGCACTGGTGCCACAGCCCCCGACAAAACCACAAGCGGTCTTTGTCCCTAGCAAAAGTGCTCCCTGGGAAATGTTCCCTGGGAAACTACAGAAACCAGGGACTTAAGGGACATCATTGGGATGTGCGGGACCTCATGGAATTAAACAAACCGTGGGATATCTTTGGAACTTCATGGAATCGAAGGGATAAAAGAAAAGAATTAAACCCCATGACCAGAAACCATTGGATGGAACATTTCTTTAATATGCCAGCTGGGGATTCATGGGGGTACTCTGCCATGCATGAATCAAAGAATCAGTATAAATTTCGGAGTATAAATACAGTGATACTTGAAAGACCCTCCCCTTCACAAGCAGTCCAAAATTCTCCCATGATTTTAGGGTCGAATAGCCTCTTGGATTTTATTCGTGGAGCAAGACTGCCATCTAGCGTCCATTTCTTCTGGGAGGGGCAGTCATTTTCACAGAGTGGTCTTCTCCCTTAGCAGGCCTCGTAGCATCTCTGATTGATCTCTCCGACCCCTAACCCCTAAACTAAATGCTTGAGGACCAGCTAAGACGTGTCTTAGAACTTCCCATTTGCTTAAACAATGTAGAATTGACTTTCTTCTTAACAGAACAATCTCTTATTAAACAAGTTTTCTGAGGCCTGTAAGCTAATTTCTTGAAGATGGGCATATGATACACTCTCTATTAGTTTCCATGTATCATCTACATTCTCTCTCCTACAACTAATTGTCGTCTTAAAAGAAAAGAAAAGACTGCTACCATGCCAAGAAAGCAAACCCCTTTGTTGATTAGGATTTTTCTCTAAGAAAAACTTGTGATTTACGAAGCCATTAAGGATGGAGATCCTCTCTCATTTCAGTGCCATTGTGACAATATGGGGCCTCATGTAACACATGGAACACAGACCACTGCACATTCCCAAGCAATCAAGGGGCCATTGTAACACTCCAGGGCCTCATGGAAGACGGAGGCCCCGCAGAGAGACCTCAAATCAGAGGTTTGGGCAATCCTCAACCAGAGGAAGTTCAACAAGGGGAAGTGCCAGATTCTGTCCCTGTGATGGGGCGACCCCGAATGTCCGGACAGACTGGGAAGGATATTCTGCATAGCAGCGCTGGAAAATGGCCTCTGGGGTCCTGGTGGATGGCCAGTTGGCCAAGAGTCAGTGGTGCTCTGGCGCGGGCTCCCTGCTCGGTCACAGGAGGGTTTTCAGACACACGAGTCCTTCGCTTGCACACAGACACAGACAGTTCATGGCAGCAGGGGCAGTATCTCCTGGGGTTCCTGCTGCCACGCCAGGAGCCTGGATGCGCCTAAGCCCTTGTGGGGTGCCACCTGCTCTGCCACTATCTGAGATGCCCCAGCGCCTGAGAGATGGAAACGCGGAGCTCTGTCCAAGAGAAGCACATCCCAGAGCTGCACGCGTGGGCTTTGCCAGGATTTAGAACCGTAAATGCAATGTGACACCGAGACACTCTTTGTCCCACATAACTTCAAGGTCTCCCCAGGAGGCTGATGGCAATTGCTCTTGCTCAGGGTCATCTCCCCACACCAACAGCAGGTGTGTGCTCCAGACTTGTCTGTGCGATGCAAACGGATACACCCTGTCTAGTTCTTCCGGTCTCTCCAAGGAAGGCAAAAGAATCTCTGTGTGCCGGGTGAGAAGCCAGCGCTGGAAGTTGTGGTTCTATTGGGAGTGCCAAGAGGGGATGGCAGGTCTGTGATGAATGCCCTGAGGAGATGACCTGGGTTTTCCAGTGCACATGGCAATAGATCACACCCTGCTTTGGTGGTCATTTATGTCCTACGGAGGTGACAGAGACGGGAAAGAGAATGAAATTTTTGAATGTGCCTCTGAGTGCCCCTCAACCTGCTGCAAATGTGCAGATTCCAGTACATCCAGTTCAGGTGTGAGAGGCTGTTCCCTGGTCCTCGGAGCAAGAAGCGCTGGACGAGGGACGCAGTAGAACTCGCTTACTGAGACTGCATCTCCATGAACCCCAAAAGAAGTGCGAGGGATGCCGCGTCCGAGTTTTCTCAGGGGAAGGTGTTTCTCCCATGCACCGCCTCCCCGTGGCACTGGTGCCACAGCCCCCGACAAAACCACAAGCGGTCTTTGTCCCTAGCAAAAGTGCTCCCTGGGAAATGTTCCCTGGGAAACTACAGAAACCAGGGACTTAAGGGACATCATTGGGATGTGCGGGACCTCATGGAATTAAACAAACCGTGGGATATCTTTGGAACTTCATGGAATCGAAGGGATAAAAGAAAAGAATTAAACCCCATGACCAGAAACCATTGGATGGAACATTTCTTTAATATGCCAGCTGGGGATTCATGGGGGTACTCTGCCATGCATGAATCAAAGAATCAGTATAAATTTCGGAGTATAAATACAGTGATACTTGAAAGACCCTCCCCTTCACAAGCAGTCCAAAATTCTCCATTGATTTTAGGGTCGAATAGCCTCTTGGATTTTATTCGTGGAGCAAGACTGCCATCTAGCGTCCATTTCTTCTGGGAGGGGCAGTCATTTTCACAGAGTGGTCTTCTCCCTTAGCAGGCCTCGTAGCATCTCTGATTGATCTCTCCGACCCCTAACCCCTAAACTAAATGCTTGAGGACCAGCTAAGACGTGTCTTAGAACTTCCCATTTGCTTAAACAATGTAGAATTGACTTTCTTCTTAACAGAACAATCTCTTATTAAACAAGTTTTCTGAGGCCTGTAAGCTAATTTCTTGAAGATGGGCATATGATACACTCTCTATTAGTTTCCATGTATCATCTACATTCTCTCTCCTACAACTAATTGTCGTCTTAAAAGAAAAGAAAAGACTGCTACCATGCCAAGAAAGCAAACCCCTTTGTTGATTAGGATTTTTCTCTAAGAAAAACTTGTGATTTACGAAGCCATTAAGGATGGAGATCCTCTCTCATTTCAGTGCCATTGTGACAATATGGGGCCTCATGTAACACATGGAACACAGACCACTGCACATTCCCAAGCAATCAAGGGGCCATTGTAACACTCCAGGGCCTCATGGAAGACGGAGGCCCCGCAGAGAGACCTCAAATCAGAGGTTTGGGCAATCCTCAACCAGAGGAAGTTCAACAAGGGGAAGTGCCAGATTCTGTCCCTGTGATGGGGCGACCCCGAATGTCCGGACAGACTGGGAAGGATATTCTGCATAGCAGCGCTGGAAAATGGCCTCTGGGGTCCTGGTGGATGGCCAGTTGGCCAAGAGTCAGTGGTGCTCTGGCGCGGGCTCCCTGCTCGGTCACAGGAGGGTTTTCAGACACACGAGTCCTTCGCTTGCACACAGACACAGACAGTTCATGGCAGCAGGGGCAGTATCTCCTGGGGTTCCTGCTGCCACGCCAGGAGCCTGGATGCGCCTAAGCCCTTGTGGGGTGCCACCTGCTCTGCCACTATCTGAGATGCCCCAGCGCCTGAGAGATGGAAACGCGGAGCTCTGTCCAAGAGAAGCACATCCCAGAGCTGCACGCGTGGGCTTTGCCAGGATTTAGAACCGTAAATGCAATGTGACACCGAGACACTCTTTGTCCCACATAACTTCAAGGTCTCCCCAGGAGGCTGATGGCAATTGCTCTTGCTCAGGGTCATCTCCCCACACCAACAGCAGGTGTGTGCTCCAGACTTGTCTGTGCGATGCAAACGGATACACCCTGTCTAGTTCTTCCGGTCTCTCCAAGGAAGGCAAAAGAATCTCTGTGTGCCGGGTGAGAAGCCAGCGCTGGAAGTTGTGGTTCTATTGGGAGTGCCAAGAGGGGATGGCAGGTCTGTGATGAATGCCCTGAGGAGATGACCTGGGTTTTCCAGTGCACATGGCAATAGATCACACCCTGCTTTGGTGGTCATTTATGTCCTACGGAGGTGACAGAGACGGGAAAGAGAATGAAATTTTTGAATGTGCCTCTGAGTGCCCCTCAACCTGCTGCAAATGTGCAGATTCCAGTACATCCAGTTCAGGTGTGAGAGGCTGTTCCCTGGTCCTCGGAGCAAGAAGCGCTGGACGAGGGACGCAGTAGAACTCGCTTACTGAGACTGCATCTCCATGAACCCCAAAAGAAGTGCGAGGGATGCCGCGTCCGAGTTTTCTCAGGGGAAGGTGTTTCTCCCATGCACCGCCTCCCCGTGGCACTGGTGCCACAGCCCCCGACAAAACCACAAGCGGTCTTTGTCCCTAGCAAAAGTGCTCCCTGGGAAATGTTCCCTGGGAAACTACAGAAACCAGGGACTTAAGGGACATCATTGGGATGTGCGGGACCTCATGGAATTAAACAAACCGTGGGATATCTTTGGAACTTCATGGAATCGAAGGGATAAAAGAAAAGAATTAAACCCCATGACCAGAAACCATTGGATGGAACATTTCTTTAATATGCCAGCTGGGGATTCATGGGGGTACTCTGCCATGCATGAATCAAAGAATCAGTATAAATTTCGGAGTATAAATACAGTGATACTTGAAAGACCCTCCCCTTCACAAGCAGTCCAAAATTCTCCCATGATTTTAGGGTCGAATAGCCTCTTGGATTTTATTCGTGGAGCAAGACTGCCATCTAGCGTCCATTTCTTCTGGGAGGGGCAGTCATTTTCACAGAGTGGTCTTCTCCCTTAGCAGGCCTCGTAGCATCTCTGATTGATCTCTCCGACCCCTAACCCCTAAACTAAATGCTTGAGGACCAGCTAAGACGTGTCTTAGAACTTCCCATTTGCTTAAACAATGTAGAATTGACTTTCTTCTTAACAGAACAATCTCTTATTAAACAAGTTTTCTGAGGCCTGTAAGCTAATTTCTTGAAGATGGGCATATGATACACTCTCTATTAGTTTCCATGTATCATCTACATTCTCTCTCCTACAACTAATTGTCGTCTTAAAAGAAAAGAAAAGACTGCTACCATGCCAAGAAAGCAAACCCCTTTGTTGATTAGGATTTTTCTCTAAGAAAAACTTGTGATTTACGAAGCCATTAAGGATGGAGATCCTCTCTCATTTCAGTGCCATTGTGACAATATGGGGCCTCATGTAACACATGGAACACAGACCACTGCACATTCCCAAGCAATCAAGGGGCCATTGTAACACTCCAGGGCCTCATGGAAGACGGAGGCCCCGCAGAGAGACCTCAAATCAGAGGTTTGGGCAATCCTCAACCAGAGGAAGTTCAACAAGGGGAAGTGCCAGATTCTGTCCCTGTGATGGGGCGACCCCGAATGTCCGGACAGACTGGGAAGGATATTCTGCATAGCAGCGCTGGAAAATGGCCTCTGGGGTCCTGGTGGATGGCCAGTTGGCCAAGAGTCAGTGGTGCTCTGGCGCGGGCTCCCTGCTCGGTCACAGGAGGGTTTTCAGACACACGAGTCCTTCGCTTGCACACAGACACAGACAGTTCATGGCAGCAGGGGCAGTATCTCCTGGGGTTCCTGCTGCCACGCCAGGAGCCTGGATGCGCCTAAGCCCTTGTGGGGTGCCACCTGCTCTGCCACTATCTGAGATGCCCCAGCGCCTGAGAGATGGAAACGCGGAGCTCTGTCCAAGAGAAGCACATCCCAGAGCTGCACGCGTGGGCTTTGCCAGGATTTAGAACCGTAAATGCAATGTGACACCGAGACACTCTTTGTCCCACATAACTTCAAGGTCTCCCCAGGAGGCTGATGGCAATTGCTCTTGCTCAGGGTCATCTCCCCACACCAACAGCAGGTGTGTGCTCCAGACTTGTCTGTGCGATGCAAACGGATACACCCTGTCTAGTTCTTCCGGTCTCTCCAAGGAAGGCAAAAGAATCTCTGTGTGCCGGGTGAGAAGCCAGCGCTGGAAGTTGTGGTTCTATTGGGAGTGCCAAGAGGGGATGGCAGGTCTGTGATGAATGCCCTGAGGAGATGACCTGGGTTTTCCAGTGCACATGGCAATAGATCACACCCTGCTTTGGTGGTCATTTATGTCCTACGGAGGTGACAGAGACGGGAAAGAGAATGAAATTTTTGAATGTGCCTCTGAGTGCCCCTCAACCTGCTGCAAATGTGCAGATTCCAGTACATCCAGTTCAGGTGTGAGAGGCTGTTCCCTGGTCCTCGGAGCAAGAAGCGCTGGACGAGGGACGCAGTAGAACTCGCTTACTGAGACTGCATCTCCATGAACCCCAAAAGAAGTGCGAGGGATGCCGCGTCCGAGTTTTCTCAGGGGAAGGTGTTTCTCCCATGCACCGCCTCCCCGTGGCACTGGTGCCACAGCCCCCGACAAAACCACAAGCGGTCTTTGTCCCTAGCAAAAGTGCTCCCTGGGAAATGTTCCCTGGGAAACTACAGAAACCAGGGACTTAAGGGACATCATTGGGATGTGCGGGACCTCATGGAATTAAACAAACCGTGGGATATCTTTGGAACTTCATGGAATCGAAGGGATAAAAGAAAAGAATTAAACCCCATGACCAGAAACCATTGGATGGAACATTTCTTTAATATGCCAGCTGGGGATTCATGGGGGTACTCTGCCATGCATGAATCAAAGAATCAGTATAAATTTCGGAGTATAAATACAGTGATACTTGAAAGACCCTCCCCTTCACAAGCAGTCCAAAATTCTCCCATGATTTTAGGGTCGAATAGCCTCTTGGATTTTATTCGTGGAGCAAGACTGCCATCTAGCGTCCATTTCTTCTGGGAGGGGCAGTCATTTTCACAGAGTGGTCTTCTCCCTTAGCAGGCCTCGTAGCATCTCTGATTGATCTCTCCGACCCCTAACCCCTAAACTAAATGCTTGAGGACCAGCTAAGACGTGTCTTAGAACTTCCCATTTGCTTAAACAATGTAGAATTGACTTTCTTCTTAACAGAACAATCTCTTATTAAACAAGTTTTCTGAGGCCTGTAAGCTAATTTCTTGAAGATGGGCATATGATACACTCTCTATTAGTTTCCATGTATCATCTACATTCTCTCTCCTACAACTAATTGTCGTCTTAAAAGAAAAGAAAAGACTGCTACCATGCCAAGAAAGCAAACCCCTTTGTTGATTAGGATTTTTCTCTAAGAAAAACTTGTGATTTACGAAGCCATTAAGGATGGAGATCCTCTCTCATTTCAGTGCCATTGTGACAATATGGGGCCTCATGTAACACATGGAACACAGACCACTGCACATTCCCAAGCAATCAAGGGGCCATTGTAACACTCCAGGGCCTCATGGAAGACGGAGGCCCCGCAGAGAGACCTCAAATCAGAGGTTTGGGCAATCCTCAACCAGAGGAAGTTCAACAAGGGGAAGTGCCAGATTCTGTCCCTGTGATGGGGCGACCCCGAATGTCCGGACAGACTGGGAAGGATATTCTGCATAGCAGCGCTGGAAAATGGCCTCTGGGGTCCTGGTGGATGGCCAGTTGGCCAAGAGTCAGTGGTGCTCTGGCGCGGGCTCCCTGCTCGGTCACAGGAGGGTTTTCAGACACACGAGTCCTTCGCTTGCACACAGACACAGACAGTTCATGGCAGCAGGGGCAGTATCTCCTGGGGTTCCTGCTGCCACGCCAGGAGCCTGGATGCACCTAAGCCCTTGTGGGGTGCCACCTGCTCTGCCACTATCTGAGATGCCCCAGCGCCTGAGAGATGGAAACGCGGAGCTCTGTCCAAGAGAAGCACATCCCAGAGCTGCACGCGTGGGCTTTGCCAGGATTTAGAACCGTAAATGCAATGTGACACCGAGACACTCTTTGTCCCACATAACTTCAAGGTCTCCCCAGGAGGCTGATGGCAATTGCTCTTGCTCAGGGTCATCTCCCCACACCAACAGCAGGTGTGTGCTCCAGACTTGTCTGTGCGATGCAAACGGATACACCCTGTCTAGTTCTTCCGGTCTCTCCAAGGAAGGCAAAAGAATCTCTGTGTGCCGGGTGAGAAGCCAGCGCTGGAAGTTGTGGTTCTATTGGGAGTGCCAAGAGGGGATGGCAGGTCTGTGATGAATGCCCTGAGGAGATGACCTGGGTTTTCCAGTGCACATGGCAATAGATCACACCCTGCTTTGGTGGTCATTTATGTCCTACGGAGGTGACAGAGACGGGAAAGAGAATGAAATTTTTGAATGTGCCTCTGAGTGCCCCTCAACCTGCTGCAAATGTGCAGATTCCAGTACATCCAGTTCAGGTGTGAGAGGCTGTTCCCTGGTCCTCGGAGCAAGAAGCGCTGGACGAGGGACGCAGTAGAACTCGCTTACTGAGACTGCATCTCCATGAACCCCAAAAGAAGTGCGAGGGATGCCGCGTCCGAGTTTTCTCAGGGGAAGGTGTTTCTCCCATGCACCGCCTCCCCGTGGCACTGGTGCCACAGCCCCCGACAAAACCACAAGCGGTCTTTGTCCCTAGCAAAAGTGCTCCCTGGGAAATGTTCCCTGGGAAACTACAGAAACCAGGGACTTAAGGGACATCATTGGGATGTGCGGGACCTCATGGAATTAAACAAACCGTGGGATATCTTTGGAACTTCATGGAATCGAAGGGATAAAAGAAAAGAATTAAACCCCATGACCAGAAACCATTGGATGGAACATTTCTTTAATATGCCAGCTGGGGATTCATGGGGGTACTCTGCCATGCATGAATCAAAGAATCAGTATAAATTTCGGAGTATAAATACAGTGATACTTGAAAGACCCTCCCCTTCACAAGCAGTCCAAAATTCTCCCATGATTTTAGGGTCGAATAGCCTCTTGGATTTTATTCGTGGAGCAAGACTGCCATCTAGCGTCCATTTCTTCTGGGAGGGGCAGTCATTTTCACAGAGTGGTCTTCTCCCTTAGCAGGCCTCGTAGCATCTCTGATTGATCTCTCCGACCCCTAACCCCTAAACTAAATGCTTGAGGACCAGCTAAGACGTGTCTTAGAACTTCCCATTTGCTTAAACAATGTAGAATTGACTTTCTTCTTAACAGAACAATCTCTTATTAAACAAGTTTTCTGAGGCCTGTAAGCTAATTTCTTGAAGATGGGCATATGATACACTCTCTATTAGTTTCCATGTATCATCTACATTCTCTCTCCTACAACTAATTGTCGTCTTAAAAGAAAAGAAAAGACTGCTACCATGCCAAGAAAGCAAACCCCTTTGTTGATTAGGATTTTTCTCTAAGAAAAACTTGTGATTTACGAAGCCATTAAGGATGGAGATCCTCTCTCATTTCAGTGCCATTGTGACAATATGGGGCCTCATGTAACACATGGAACACAGACCACTGCACATTCCCAAGCAATCAAGGGGCCATTGTAACACTCCAGGGCCTCATGGAAGACGGAGGCCCCGCAGAGAGACCTCAAATCAGAGGTTTGGGCAATCCTCAACCAGAGGAAGTTCAACAAGGGGAAGTGCCAGATTCTGTCCCTGTGATGGGGCGACCCCGAATGTCCGGACAGACTGGGAAGGATATTCTGCATAGCAGCGCTGGAAAATGGCCTCTGGGGTCCTGGTGGATGGCCAGTTGGCCAAGAGTCAGTGGTGCTCTGGCGCGGGCTCCCTGCTCGGTCACAGGAGGGTTTTCAGACACACGAGTCCTTCGCTTGCACACAGACACAGACAGTTCATGGCAGCAGGGGCAGTATCTCCTGGGGTTCCTGCTGCCACGCCAGGAGCCTGGATGCACCTAAGCCCTTGTGGGGTGCCACCTGCTCTGCCACTATCTGAGATGCCCCAGCGCCTGAGAGATGGAAACGCGGAGCTCTGTCCAAGAGAAGCACATCCCAGAGCTGCACGCGTGGGCTTTGCCAGGATTTAGAACCGTAAATGCAATGTGACACCGAGACACTCTTTGTCCCACATAACTTCAAGGTCTCCCCAGGAGGCTGATGGCAATTGCTCTTGCTCAGGGTCATCTCCCCACACCAACAGCAGGTGTGTGCTCCAGACTTGTCTGTGCGATGCAAACGGATACACCCTGTCTAGTTCTTCCGGTCTCTCCAAGGAAGGCAAAAGAATCTCTGTGTGCCGGGTGAGAAGCCAGCGCTGGAAGTTGTGGTTCTATTGGGAGTGCCAAGAGGGGATGGCAGGTCTGTGATGAATGCCCTGAGGAGATGACCTGGGTTTTCCAGTGCACATGGCAATAGATCACACCCTGCTTTGGTGGTCATTTATGTCCTACGGAGGTGACAGAGACGGGAAAGAGAATGAAATTTTTGAATGTGCCTCTGAGTGCCCCTCAACCTGCTGCAAATGTGCAGATTCCAGTACATCCAGTTCAGGTGTGAGAGGCTGTTCCCTGGTCCTCGGAGCAAGAAGCGCTGGACGAGGGACGCAGTAGAACTCGCTTACTGAGACTGCATCTCCATGAACCCCAAAAGAAGTGCGAGGGATGCCGCGTCCGAGTTTTCTCAGGGGAAGGTGTTTCTCCCATGCACCGCCTCCCCGTGGCACTGGTGCCACAGCCCCCGACAAAACCACAAGCGGTCTTTGTCCCTAGCAAAAGTGCTCCCTGGGAAATGTTCCCTGGGAAACTACAGAAACCAGGGACTTAAGGGACATCATTGGGATGTGCGGGACCTCATGGAATTAAACAAACCGTGGGATATCTTTGGAACTTCATGGAATCGAAGGGATAAAAGAAAAGAATTAAACCCCATGACCAGAAACCATTGGATGGAACATTTCTTTAATATGCCAGCTGGGGATTCATGGGGGTACTCTGCCATGCATGAATCAAAGAATCAGTATAAATTTCGGAGTATAAATACAGTGATACTTGAAAGACCCTCCCCTTCACAAGCAGTCCAAAATTCTCCCATGATTTTAGGGTCGAATAGCCTCTTGGATTTTATTCGTGGAGCAAGACTGCCATCTAGCGTCCATTTCTTCTGGGAGGGGCAGTCATTTTCACAGAGTGGTCTTCTCCCTTAGCAGGCCTCGTAGCATCTCTGATTGATCTCTCCGACCCCTAACCCCTAAACTAAATGCTTGAGGACCAGCTAAGACGTGTCTTAGAACTTCCCATTTGCTTAAACAATGTAGAATTGACTTTCTTCTTAACAGAACAATCTCTTATTAAACAAGTTTTCTGAGGCCTGTAAGCTAATTTCTTGAAGATGGGCATATGATACACTCTCTATTAGTTTCCATGTATCATCTACATTCTCTCTCCTACAACTAATTGTCGTCTTAAAAGAAAAGAAAAGACTGCTACCATGCCAAGAAAGCAAACCCCTTTGTTGATTAGGATTTTTCTCTAAGAAAAACTTGTGATTTACGAAGCCATTAAGGATGGAGATCCTCTCTCATTTCAGTGCCATTGTGACAATATGGGGCCTCATGTAACACATGGAACACAGACCACTGCACATTCCCAAGCAATCAAGGGGCCATTGTAACACTCCAGGGCCTCATGGAAGACGGAGGCCCCGCAGAGAGACCTCAAATCAGAGGTTTGGGCAATCCTCAACCAGAGGAAGTTCAACAAGGGGAAGTGCCAGATTCTGTCCCTGTGATGGGGCGACCCCGAATGTCCGGACAGACTGGGAAGGATATTCTGCATAGCAGCGCTGGAAAATGGCCTCTGGGGTCCTGGTGGATGGCCAGTTGGCCAAGAGTCAGTGGTGCTCTGGCGCGGGCTCCCTGCTCGGTCACAGGAGGGTTTTCAGACACACGAGTCCTTCGCTTGCACACAGACACAGACAGTTCATGGCAGCAGGGGCAGTATCTCCTGGGGTTCCTGCTGCCACGCCAGGAGCCTGGATGCACCTAAGCCCTTGTGGGGTGCCACCTGCTCTGCCACTATCTGAGATGCCCCAGCGCCTGAGAGATGGAAACGCGGAGCTCTGTCCAAGAGAAGCACATCCCAGAGCTGCACGCGTGGGCTTTGCCAGGATTTAGAACCGTAAATGCAATGTGACACCGAGACACTCTTTGTCCCACATAACTTCAAGGTCTCCCCAGGAGGCTGATGGCAATTGCTCTTGCTCAGGGTCATCTCCCCACACCAACAGCAGGTGTGTGCTCCAGACTTGTCTGTGCGATGCAAACGGATACACCCTGTCTAGTTCTTCCGGTCTCTCCAAGGAAGGCAAAAGAATCTCTGTGTGCCGGGTGAGAAGCCAGCGCTGGAAGTTGTGGTTCTATTGGGAGTGCCAAGAGGGGATGGCAGGTCTGTGATGAATGCCCTGAGGAGATGACCTGGGTTTTCCAGTGCACATGGCAATAGATCACACCCTGCTTTGGTGGTCATTTATGTCCTACGGAGGTGACAGAGACGGGAAAGAGAATGAAATTTTTGAATGTGCCTCTGAGTGCCCCTCAACCTGCTGCAAATGTGCAGATTCCAGTACATCCAGTTCAGGTGTGAGAGGCTGTTCCCTGGTCCTCGGAGCAAGAAGCGCTGGACGAGGGACGCAGTAGAACTCGCTTACTGAGACTGCATCTCCATGAACCCCAAAAGAAGTGCGAGGGATGCCGCGTCCGAGTTTTCTCAGGGGAAGGTGTTTCTCCCATGCACCGCCTCCCCGTGGCACTGGTGCCACAGCCCCCGACAAAACCACAAGCGGTCTTTGTCCCTAGCAAAAGTGCTCCCTGGGAAATGTTCCCTGGGAAACTACAGAAACCAGGGACTTAAGGGACATCATTGGGATGTGCGGGACCTCATGGAATTAAACAAACCGTGGGATATCTTTGGAACTTCATGGAATCGAAGGGATAAAAGAAAAGAATTAAACCCCATGACCAGAAACCATTGGATGGAACATTTCTTTAATATGCCAGCTGGGGATTCATGGGGGTACTCTGCCATGCATGAATCAAAGAATCAGTATAAATTTCGGAGTATAAATACAGTGATACTTGAAAGACCCTCCCCTTCACAAGCAGTCCAAAATTCTCCCATGATTTTAGGGTCGAATAGCCTCTTGGATTTTATTCGTGGAGCAAGACTGCCATCTAGCGTCCATTTCTTCTGGGAGGGGCAGTCATTTTCACAGAGTGGTCTTCTCCCTTAGCAGGCCTCGTAGCATCTCTGATTGATCTCTCCGACCCCTAACCCCTAAACTAAATGCTTGAGGACCAGCTAAGACGTGTCTTAGAACTTCCCATTTGCTTAAACAATGTAGAATTGACTTTCTTCTTAACAGAACAATCTCTTATTAAACAAGTTTTCTGAGGCCTGTAAGCTAATTTCTTGAAGATGGGCATATGATACACTCTCTATTAGTTTCCATGTATCATCTACATTCTCTCTCCTACAACTAATTGTCGTCTTAAAAGAAAAGAAAAGACTGCTACCATGCCAAGAAAGCAAACCCCTTTGTTGATTAGGATTTTTCTCTAAGAAAAACTTGTGATTTACGAAGCCATTAAGGATGGAGATCCTCTCTCATTTCAGTGCCATTGTGACAATATGGGGCCTCATGTAACACATGGAACACAGACCACTGCACATTCCCAAGCAATCAAGGGGCCATTGTAACACTCCAGGGCCTCATGGAAGACGGAGGCCCCGCAGAGAGACCTCAAATCAGAGGTTTGGGCAATCCTCAACCAGAGGAAGTTCAACAAGGGGAAGTGCCAGATTCTGTCCCTGTGATGGGGCGACCCTGAATGTCCGGACAGACTGGGAAGGATATTCTGCATAGCAGCGCTGGAAAATGGCCTCTGGGGTCCTGGTGGATGGCCAGTTGGCCAAGAGTCAGTGGTGCTCTGGCGCGGGCTCCCTGCTCGGTCACAGGAGGGTTTTCAGACACACGAGTCCTTCGCTTGCACACAGACACAGACAGTTCATGGCAGCAGGGGCAGTATCTCCTGGGGTTCCTGCTGCCACGCCAGGAGCCTGGATGCGCCTAAGCCCTTGTGGGGTGCCACCTGCTCTGCCACTATCTGAGATACCCCAGCGCCTGAGAGATGGAAACGCGGAGCTCTGTCCAAGAGAAGCACATCCCAGAGCTGCACGCGTGGGCTTTGCCAGGATTTAGAACCGTAAATGCAATGTGACACCGAGACACTCTTTGTCCCACATAACTTCAAGGTCTCCCCAGGAGGCTGATGGCAATTGCTCTTGCTCAGGGTCATCTCCCCACACCAACAGCAGGTGTGTGCTCCAGACTTGTCTGTGCAATGCAAACGGATACACCCTGTCTAGTTCTTCCGGTCTCTCCAAGGAAGGCAAAAGAATCTCTGTGTGCCGGGTGAGAAGCCAGCGCTGGAAGTTGTGGTTCTATTGGGAGTGCCAAGAGGGGATGGCAGGTCTGTGATGAATGCCCTGAGGAGATGACCTGGGTTTTCCAGTGCACATGGCAATAGATCACACCCTGCTTTGGTGGTCATTTATGTCCTACGGAGGTGACAGAGACGGGAAAGAGAATGAAATTTTTGAATGTGCCTCTGAGTGCCCCTCAACCTGCTGCAAATGTGCAGATTCCAGTACATCCAGTTCAGGTGTGAGAGGCTGTTCCCTGGTCCTCGGAGCAAGAAGCGCTGGACGAGGGACGCAGTAGAACTCGCTTACTGAGACTGCATCTCCATGAACCCCAAAAGAAGTGCGAGGGATGCCGCGTCCGAGTTTTCTCAGGGGAAGGTGTTTCTCCCATGCACCGCCTCCCCGTGGCACTGGTGCCACAGCCCCCGACAAAACCACAAGCGGTCTTTGTCCCTAGCAAAAGTGCTCCCTGGGAAATGTTCCCTGGGAAACTACAGAAACCAGGGACTTAAGGGACATCATTGGGATGTGCGGGACCTCATGGAATTAAACAAACCGTGGGATATCTTTGGAACTTCATGGAATCGAAGGGATAAAAGAAAAGAATTAAACCCCATGACCAGAAACCATTGGATGGAACATTTCTTTAATATGCCAGCTGGGGATTCATGGGGGTACTCTGCCATGCATGAATCAAAGAATCAGTATAAATTTCGGAGTATAAATACAGTGATACTTGAAAGACCCTCCCCTTCACAAGCAGTCCAAAATTCTCCCATGATTTTAGGGTCGAATAGCCTCTTGGATTTTATTCGTGGAGCAAGACTGCCATCTAGCGTCCATTTCTTCTGGGAGGGGCAGTCATTTTCACAGAGTGGTCTTCTCCCTTAGCAGGCCTCGTAGCATCTCTGATTGATCTCTCCGACCCCTAACCCCTAAACTAAATGCTTGAGGACCAGCTAAGACGTGTCTTAGAACTTCCCATTTGCTTAAACAATGTAGAATTGACTTTCTTCTTAACAGAACAATCTCTTATTAAACAAGTTTTCTGAGGCCTGTAAGCTAATTTCTTGAAGATGGGCATATGATACACTCTCTATTAGTTTCCATGTATCATCTACATTCTCTCTCCTACAACTAATTGTCGTCTTAAAAGAAAAGAAAAGACTGCTACCATGCCAAGAAAGCAAACCCCTTTGTTGATTAGGATTTTTCTCTAAGAAAAACTTGTGATTTACGAAGCCATTAAGGATGGAGATCCTCTCTCATTTCAGTGCCATTGTGACAATATGGGGCCTCATGTAACACATGGAACACAGACCACTGCACATTCCCAAGCAATCAAGGGGCCATTGTAACACTCCAGGGCCTCATGGAAGACGGAGGCCCCGCAGAGAGACCTCAAATCAGAGGTTTGGGCAATCCTCAACCAGAGGAAGTTCAACAAGGGGAAGTGCCAGATTCTGTCCCTGTGATGGGGCGACCCCGAATGTCCGGACAGACCGGGAAGGATATTCTGCATAGCAGCGCTGGAAAATGGCCTCTGGGGTCCTGGTGGATGGCCAGTTGGCCAAGAGTCAGTGGTGCTCTGGCGCGGGCTCCCTGCTCGGTCACAGGAGGGTTTTCAGACACACGAGTCCTTCGCTTGCACACAGACACAGACAGTTCATGGCAGCAGGGGCAGTATCTCCTGGGGTTCCTGCTGCCACGCCAGGAGCCTGGATGCGCCTAAGCCCTTGTGGGGTGCCACCTGCTCTGCCACTATCTGAGATGCCCCAACGCCTGAGAGATGGAAACGCGGAGCTCTGTCCAAGAGAAGCACATCCCAGAGCTGCACGCGTGGGCTTTGCCAGGATTTAGAACCGTAAATGCAATGTGACACCGAGACACTCTTTGTCCCACATAACTTCAAGGTCTCCCCAGGAGGCTGATGGCAATTGCTCTTGCTCAGGGTCATCTCCCCACACCAACAGCAGGTGTGTGCTCCAGACTTGTCTGTGCGATGCAAACGGATACACCCTGTCTAGTTCTTCCGGTCTCTCCAAGGAAGGCAAAAGAATCTCTGTGTGCCGGGTGAGAAGCCAGCGCTGGAAGTTGTGGTTCTACTGGGAGTGCCAAGAGGGGATGGCAGGTCTGTGATGAATGCCCTGAGGAGATGACCTGGGTTTTCCAGTGCACATGGCAATAGATCACACCCTGCTTTGGTGGTCATTTATGTCCTACGGAGGTGACAGAGACGGGAAAGAGAATGAAATTTTTGAATGTGCCTCTGAGTGCCCCTCAACCTGCTGCAAATGTGCAGATTCCAGTACATCCAGTTCAGGTGTGAGAGGCTGTTCCCTGGTCCTCGGAGCAAGAAGAGCTGGACGAGGGACGCAGTAGAACTCGCTTACTGAGACTGCATCTCCATGAACCCCAAAAGAAGTGCGAGGGATGCCGCGTCCGAGTTTTCTCAGGGGAAGGTGTTTCTCCCATGCACCGCCTCCCCGTGGCACTGGTGCCACAGCCCCCGACAAAACCACAAGCGGTCTTTGTCCCTAGCAAAAGTGCTCCCTGGGAAATGTTCCCTGGGAAACTACAGAAACCAGGGACTTAAGGGACATCATTGGGATGTGCGGGACCTCATGGAATTAAACAAACCGTGGGATATCTTTGGAACTTCATGGAATCGAAGGGATAAAAGAAAAGAATTAAACCCCATGACCAGAAACCATTGGATGGAACATTTCTTTAATATGCCAGCTGGGGATTCATGGGGGTACTCTGCCATGCATGAATCAAAGAATCAGTATAAATTTCGGAGTATAAATACAGTGATACTTGAAAGACCCTCCCCTTCACAAGCAGTCCAAAATTCTCCCATGATTTTAGGGTCGAATAGCCTCTTGGATTTTATTCGTGGAGCAAGACTGCCATCTAGCGTCCATTTCTTCTGGGAGGGGCAGTCATTTTCACAGAGTGGTCTTCTCCCTTAGCAGGCCTCGTAGCATCTCTGATTGATCTCTCCGACCCCTAACCCCTAAACTAAATGCTTGAGGACCAGCTAAGACGTGTCTTAGAACTTCCCATTTGCTTAAACAATGTAGAATTGACTTTCTTCTTAACAGAACAATCTCTTATTAAACAAGTTTTCTGAGGCCTGTAAGCTAATTTCTTGAAGATGGGCATATGATACACTCTCTATTAGTTTCCATGTATCATCTACATTCTCTCTCCTACAACTAATTGTCGTCTTAAAAGAAAAGAAAAGACTGCTACCATGCCAAGAAAGCAAACCCCTTTGTTGATTAGGATTTTTCTCTAAGAAAAACTTGTGATTTACGAAGCCATTAAGGATGGAGATCCTCTCTCATTTCAGTGCCATTGTGACAATATGGGGCCTCATGTAACACATGGAACACAGACCACTGCACATTCCCAAGCAATCAAGGGGCCATTGTAACACTCCAGGGCCTCATGGAAGACGGAGGCCCCGCAGAGAGACCTCAAATCAGAGGTTTGGGCAATCCTCAACCAGAGGAAGTTCAACAAGGGGAAGTGCCAGATTCTGTCCCTGTGATGGGGCGACCCCGAATGTCCGGACAGACTGGGAAGGATATTCTGCATAGCAGCGCTGGAAAATGGCCTCTGGGGTCCTGGTGGATGGCCAGTTGGCCAAGAGTCAGTGGTGCTCTGGCGCGGGCTCCCTGCTCGGTCACAGGAGGGTTTTCAGACACACGAGTCCTTCGCTTGCACACAGACACAGACAGTTCATGGCAGCAGGGGCAGTATCTCCTGGGGTTCCTGCTGCCACGCCAGGAGCCTGGATGCGCCTAAGCCCTTGTGGGGTGCCACCTGCTCTGCCACTATCTGAGATGCCCCAGCGCCTGAGAGATGGAAACGCGGAGCTCTGTCCAAGAGAAGCACATCCCAGAGCTGCACGCGTGGGCTTTGCCAGGATTTAGAACCGTAAATGCAATGTGACACCGAGACACTCTTTGTCCCACATAACTTCAAGGTCTCCCCAGGAGGCTGATGGCAATTGCTCTTGCTCAGGGTCATCTCCCCACACCAACAGCAGGTGTGTGCTCCAGACTTGTCTGTGCAATGCAAACGGATACACCCTGTCTAGTTCTTCCGGTCTCTCCAAGGAAGGCAAAAGAATCTCTGTGTGCCGGGTGAGAAGCCAGCGCTGGAAGTTGTGGTTCTATTGGGAGTGCCAAGAGGGGATGGCAGGTCTGTGATGAATGCCCTGAGGAGATGACCTGGGTTTTCCAGTGCACATGGCAATAGATCACACCCTGCTTTGGTGGTCATTTATGTCCTACGGAGGTGACAGAGACGGGAAAGAGAATGAAATTTTTGAATGTGCCTCTGAGTGCCCCTCAACCTGCTGCAAATGTGCAGATTCCAGTACATCCAGTTCAGGTGTGAGAGGCTGTTCCCTGGTCCTCGGAGCAAGAAGCGCTGGACGAGGGACGCAGTAGAACTCGCTTACTGAGACTGCATCTCCATGAACCCCAAAAGAAGTGCGAGGGATGCCGCGTCCGAGTTTTCTCAGGGGAAGGTGTTTCTCCCATGCACCGCCTCCCCGTGGCACTGGTGCCACAGCCCCCGACAAAACCACAAGCGGTCTTTGTCCCTAGCAAAAGTGCTCCCTGGGAAATGTTCCCTGGGAAACTACAGAAACCAGGGACTTAAGGGACATCATTGGGATGTGCGGGACCTCATGGAATTAAACAAACCGTGGGATATCTTTGGAACTTCATGGAATCGAAGGGATAAAAGAAAAGAATTAAACCCCATGACCAGAAACCATTGGATGGAACATTTCTTTAATATGCCAGCTGGGGATTCATGGGGGTACTCTGCCATGCATGAATCAAAGAATCAGTATAAATTTCGGAGTATAAATACAGTGATACTTGAAAGACCCTCCCCTTCACAAGCAGTCCAAAATTCTCCCATGATTTTAGGGTCGAATAGCCTCTTGGATTTTATTCGTGGAGCAAGACTGCCATCTAGCGTCCATTTCTTCTGGGAGGGGCAGTCATTTTCACAGAGTGGTCTTCTCCCTTAGCAGGCCTCGTAGCATCTCTGATTGATCTCTCCGACCCCTAACCCCTAAACTAAATGCTTGAGGACCAGCTAAGACGTGTCTTAGAACTTCCCATTTGCTTAAACAATGTAGAATTGACTTTCTTCTTAACAGAACAATCTCTTATTAAACAAGTTTTCTGAGGCCTGTAAGCTAATTTCTTGAAGATGGGCATATGATACACTCTCTATTAGTTTCCATGTATCATCTACATTCTCTCTCCTACAACTAATTGTCGTCTTAAAAGAAAAGAAAAGACTGCTACCATGCCAAGAAAGCAAACCCCTTTGTTGATTAGGATTTTTCTCTAAGAAAAACTTGTGATTTACGAAGCCATTAAGGATGGAGATCCTCTCTCATTTCAGTGCCATTGTGACAATATGGGGCCTCATGTAACACATGGAACACAGACCACTGCACATTCCCAAGCAATCAAGGGGCCATTGTAACACTCCAGGGCCTCATGGAAGACGGAGGCCCCGCAGAGAGACCTCAAATCAGAGGTTTGGGCAATCCTCAACCAGAGGAAGTTCAACAAGGGGAAGTGCCAGATTCTGTCCCTGTGATGGGGCGACCCCGAATGTCCGGACAGACTGGGAAGGATATTCTGCATAGCAGCGCTGGAAAATGGCCTCTGGGGTCCTGGTGGATGGCCAGTTGGCCAAGAGTCAGTGGTGCTCTGGCGCGGGCTCCCTGCTCGGTCACAGGAGGGTTTTCAGACACACGAGTCCTTCGCTTGCACACAGACACAGACAGTTCATGGCAGCAGGGGCAGTATCTCCTGGGGTTCCTGCTGCCACGCCAGGAGCCTGGATGCGCCTAAGCCCTTGTGGGGTGCCACCTGCTCTGCCACTATCTGAGATGCCCCAGCGCCTGAGAGATGGAAACGCGGAGCTCTGTCCAAGAGAAGCACATCCCAGAGCTGCACGCGTGGGCTTTGCCAGGATTTAGAACCGTAAATGCAATGTGACACCGAGACACTCTTTGTCCCACATAACTTCAAGGTCTCCCCAGGAGGCTGATGGCAATTGCTCTTGCTCAGGGTCATCTCCCCACACCAACAGCAGGTGTGTGCTCCAGACTTGTCTGTGCGATGCAAACGGATACACCCTGTCTAGTTCTTCCGGTCTCTCCAAGGAAGGCAAAAGAATCTCTGTGTGCCGGGTGAGAAGCCAGCGCTGGAAGTTGTGGTTCTATTGGGAGTGCCAAGAGGGGATGGCAGGTCTGTGATGAATGCCCTGAGGAGATGACCTGGGTTTTCCAGTGCACATGGCAATAGATCACACCCTGCTTTGGTGGTCATTTATGTCCTACGGAGGTGACAGAGACGGGAAAGAGAATGAAATTTTTGAATGTGCCTCTGAGTGCCCCTCAACCTGCTGCAAATGTGCAGATTCCAGTACATCCAGTTCAGGTGTGAGAGGCTGTTCCCTGGTCCTCGGAGCAAGAAGCGCTGGACGAGGGACGCAGTAGAACTCGCTTACTGAGACTGCATCTCCATGAACCCCAAAAGAAGTGCGAGGGATGCCGCGTCCGAGTTTTCTCAGGGGAAGGTGTTTCTCCCATGCACCGCCTCCCCGTGGCACTGGTGCCACAGCCCCCGACAAAACCACAAGCGGTCTTTGTCCCTAGCAAAAGTGCTCCCTGGGAAATGTTCCCTGGGAAACTACAGAAACCAGGGACTTAAGGGACATCATTGGGATGTGCGGGACCTCATGGAATTAAACAAACCGTGGGATATCTTTGGAACTTCATGGAATCGAAGGGATAAAAGAAAAGAATTAAACCCCATGACCAGAAACCATTGGATGGAACATTTCTTTAATATGCCAGCTGGGGATTCATGGGGGTACTCTGCCATGCATGAATCAAAGAATCAGTATAAATTTCGGAGTATAAATACAGTGATACTTGAAAGACCCTCCCCTTCACAAGCAGTCCAAAATTCTCCCATGATTTTAGGGTCGAATAGCCTCTTGGATTTTATTCGTGGAGCAAGACTGCCATCTAGCGTCCATTTCTTCTGGGAGGGGCAGTCATTTTCACAGAGTGGTCTTCTCCCTTAGCAGGCCTCGTAGCATCTCTGATTGATCTCTCCGACCCCTAACCCCTAAACTAAATGCTTGAGGACCAGCTAAGACGTGTCTTAGAACTTCCCATTTGCTTAAACAATGTAGAATTGACTTTCTTCTTAACAGAACAATCTCTTATTAAACAAGTTTTCTGAGGCCTGTAAGCTAATTTCTTGAAGATGGGCATATGATACACTCTCTATTAGTTTCCATGTATCATCTACATTCTCTCTCCTACAACTAATTGTCGTCTTAAAAGAAAAGAAAAGACTGCTACCATGCCAAGAAAGCAAACCCCTTTGTTGATTAGGATTTTTCTCTAAGAAAAACTTGTGATTTACGAAGCCATTAAGGATGGAGATCCTCTCTCATTTCAGTGCCATTGTGACAATATGGGGCCTCATGTAACACATGGAACACAGACCACTGCACATTCCCAAGCAATCAAGGGGCCATTGTAACACTCCAGGGCCTCATGGAAGACGGAGGCCCCGCAGAGAGACCTCAAATCAGAGGTTTGGGCAATCCTCAACCAGAGGAAGTTCAACAAGGGGAAGTGCCAGATTCTGTCCCTGTGATGGGGCGACCCCGAATGTCCGGACAGACTGGGAAGGATATTCTGCATAGCAGCGCTGGAAAATGGCCTCTGGGGTCCTGGTGGATGGCCAGTTGGCCAAGAGTCAGTGGTGCTCTGGCGCGGGCTCCCTGCTCGGTCACAGGAGGGTTTTCAGACACACGAGTCCTTCGCTTGCACACAGACACAGACAGTTCATGGCAGCAGGGGCAGTATCTCCTGGGGTTCCTGCTGCCACGCCAGGAGCCTGGATGCGCCTAAGCCCTTGTGGGGTGCCACCTGCTCTGCCACTATCTGAGATGCCCCAGCGCCTGAGAGATGGAAACGCGGAGCTCTGTCCAAGAGAAGCACATCCCAGAGCTGCACGCGTGGGCTTTGCCAGGATTTAGAACCGTAAATGCAATGTGACACCGAGACACTCTTTGTCCCACATAACTTCAAGGTCTCCCCAGGAGGCTGATGGCAATTGCTCTTGCTCAGGGTCATCTCCCCACACCAACAGCAGGTGTGTGCTCCAGACTTGTCTGTGCAATGCAAACGGATACACCCTGTCTAGTTCTTCCGGTCTCTCCAAGGAAGGCAAAAGAATCTCTGTGTGCCGGGTGAGAAGCCAGCGCTGGAAGTTGTGGTTCTATTGGGAGTGCCAAGAGGGGATGGCAGGTCTGTGATGAATGCCCTGAGGAGATGACCTGGGTTTTCCAGTGCACATGGCAATAGATCACACCCTGCTTTGGTGGTCATTTATGTCCTACGGAGGTGACAGAGACGGGAAAGAGAATGAAATTTTTGAATGTGCCTCTGAGTGCCCCTCAACCTGCTGCAAATGTGCAGATTCCAGTACATCCAGTTCAGGTGTGAGAGGCTGTTCCCTGGTCCTCGGAGCAAGAAGCGCTGGACGAGGGACGCAGTAGAACTCGCTTACTGAGACTGCATCTCCATGAACCCCAAAAGAAGTGCGAGGGATGCCGCGTCCGAGTTTTCTCAGGGGAAGGTGTTTCTCCCATGCACCGCCTCCCCGTGGCACTGGTGCCACAGCCCCCGACAAAACCACAAGCGGTCTTTGTCCCTAGCAAAAGTGCTCCCTGGGAAATGTTCCCTGGGAAACTACAGAAACCAGGGACTTAAGGGACATCATTGGGATGTGCGGGACCTCATGGAATTAAACAAACCGTGGGATATCTTTGGAACTTCATGGAATCGAAGGGATAAAAGAAAAGAATTAAACCCCATGACCAGAAACCATTGGATGGAACATTTCTTTAATATGCCAGCTGGGGATTCATGGGGGTACTCTGCCATGCATGAATCAAAGAATCAGTATAAATTTCGGAGTATAAATACAGTGATACTTGAAAGACCCTCCCCTTCACAAGCAGTCCAAAATTCTCCCATGATTTTAGGGTCGAATAGCCTCTTGGATTTTATTCGTGGAGCAAGACTGCCATCTAGCGTCCATTTCTTCTGGGAGGGGCAGTCATTTTCACAGAGTGGTCTTCTCCCTTAGCAGGCCTCGTAGCATCTCTGATTGATCTCTCCGACCCCTAACCCCTAAACTAAATGCTTGAGGACCAGCTAAGACGTGTCTTAGAACTTCCCATTTGCTTAAACAATGTAGAATTGACTTTCTTCTTAACAGAACAATCTCTTATTAAACAAGTTTTCTGAGGCCTGTAAGCTAATTTCTTGAAGATGGGCATATGATACACTCTCTATTAGTTTCCATGTATCATCTACATTCTCTCTCCTACAACTAATTGTCGTCTTAAAAGAAAAGAAAAGACTGCTACCATGCCAAGAAAGCAAACCCCTTTGTTGATTAGGATTTTTCTCTAAGAAAAACTTGTGATTTACGAAGCCATTAAGGATGGAGATCCTCTCTCATTTCAGTGCCATTGTGACAATATGGGGCCTCATGTAACACATGGAACACAGACCACTGCACATTCCCAAGCAATCAAGGGGCCATTGTAACACTCCAGGGCCTCATGGAAGACGGAGGCCCCGCAGAGAGACCTCAAATCAGAGGTTTGGGCAATCCTCAACCAGAGGAAGTTCAACAAGGGGAAGTGCCAGATTCTGTCCCTGTGATGGGGCGACCCCGAATGTCCGGACAGACTGGGAAGGATATTCTGCATAGCAGCGCTGGAAAATGGCCTCTGGGGTCCTGGTGGATGGCCAGTTGGCCAAGAGTCAGTGGTGCTCTGGCGCGGGCTCCCTGCTCGGTCACAGGAGGGTTTTCAGACACACGAGTCCTTCGCTTGCACACAGACACAGACAGTTCATGGCAGCAGGGGCAGTATCTCCTGGGGTTCCTGCTGCCACGCCAGGAGCCTGGATGCGCCTAAGCCCTTGTGGGGTGCCACCTGCTCTGCCACTATCTGAGATGCCCCAGCGCCTGAGAGATGGAAACGCGGAGCTCTGTCCAAGAGAAGCACATCCCAGAGCTGCACGCGTGGGCTTTGCCAGGATTTAGAACCGTAAATGCAATGTGACACCGAGACACTCTTTGTCCCACATAACTTCAAGGTCTCCCCAGGAGGCTGATGGCAATTGCTCTTGCTCAGGGTCATCTCCCCACACCAACAGCAGGTGTGTGCTCCAGACTTGTCTGTGCGATGCAAACGGATACACCCTGTCTAGTTCTTCCGGTCTCTCCAAGGAAGGCAAAAGAATCTCTGTGTGCCGGGTGAGAAGCCAGTGCTGGAAGTTGTGGTTCTATTGGGAGTGCCAAGAGGGGATGGCAGGTCTGTGATGAATGCCCTGAGGAGATGACCTGGGTTTTCCAGTGCACATGGCAATAGATCACACCCTGCTTTGGTGGTCATTTATGTCCTACGGAGGTGACAGAGACGGGAAAGAGAATGAAATTTTTGAATGTGCCTCTGAGTGCCCCTCAACCTGCTGCAAATGTGCAGATTCCAGTACATCCAGTTCAGGTGTGAGAGGCTGTTCCCTGGTCCTCGGAGCAAGAAGAGCTGGACGAGGGACGCAGTAGAACTCGCTTACTGAGACTGCATCTCCATGAACCCCAAAAGAAGTGCGAGGGATGCCGCGTCCGAGTTTTCTCAGGGGAAGGTGTTTCTCCCATGCACCGCCTCCCCGTGGCACTGGTGCCACAGCCCCCGACAAAACCACAAGCGGTCTTTGTCCCTAGCAAAAGTGCTCCCTGGGAAATGTTCCCTGGGAAACTACAGAAACCAGGGACTTAAGGGACATCATTGGGATGTGCGGGACCTCATGGAATTAAACAAACCGTGGGATATCTTTGGAACTTCATGGAATCGAAGGGATAAAAGAAAAGAATTAAACCCCATGACCAGAAACCATTGGATGGAACATTTCTTTAATATGCCAGCTGGGGATTCATGGGGGTACTCTGCCATGCATGAATCAAAGAATCAGTATAAATTTCGGAGTATAAATACAGTGATACTTGAAAGACCCTCCCCTTCACAAGCAGTCCAAAATTCTCCCATGATTTTAGGGTCGAATAGCCTCTTGGATTTTATTCGTGGAGCAAGACTGCCATCTAGCGTCCATTTCTTCTGGGAGGGGCAGTCATTTTCACAGAGTGGTCTTCTCCCTTAGCAGGCCTCGTAGCATCTCTGATTGATCTCTCCGACCCCTAACCCCTAAACTAAATGCTTGAGGACCAGCTAAGACGTGTCTTAGAACTTCCCATTTGCTTAAACAATGTAGAATTGACTTTCTTCTTAACAGAACAATCTCTTATTAAACAAGTTTTCTGAGGCCTGTAAGCTAATTTCTTGAAGATGGGCATATGATACACTCTCTATTAGTTTCCATGTATCATCTACATTCTCTCTCCTACAACTAATTGTCGTCTTAAAAGAAAAGAAAAGACTGCTACCATGCCAAGAAAGCAAACCCCTTTGTTGATTAGGATTTTTCTCTAAGAAAAACTTGTGATTTACGAAGCCATTAAGGATGGAGATCCTCTCTCATTTCAGTGCCATTGTGACAATATGGGGCCTCATGTAACACATGGAACACAGACCACTGCACATTCCCAAGCAATCAAGGGGCCATTGTAACACTCCAGGGCCTCATGGAAGACGGAGGCCCCGCAGAGAGACCTCAAATCAGAGGTTTGGGCAATCCTCAACCAGAGGAAGTTCAACAAGGGGAAGTGCCAGATTCTGTCCCTGTGATGGGGCGACCCCGAATGTCCGGACAGACTGGGAAGGATATTCTGCATAGCAGCGCTGGAAAATGGCCTCTGGGGTCCTGGTGGATGGCCAGTTGGCCAAGAGTCAGTGGTGCTCTGGCGCGGGCTCCCTGCTCGGTCACAGGAGGGTTTTCAGACACACGAGTCCTTCGCTTGCACACAGACACAGACAGTTCATGGCAGCAGGGGCAGTATCTCCTGGGGTTCCTGCTGCCACGCCAGGAGCCTGGATGCGCCTAAGCCCTTGTGGGGTGCCACCTGCTCTGCCACTATCTGAGATGCCCCAGCGCCTGAGAGATGGAAACGCGGAGCTCTGTCCAAGAGAAGCACATCCCAGAGCTGCACGCGTGGGCTTTGCCAGGATTTAGAACCGTAAATGCAATGTGACACCGAGACACTCTTTGTCCCACATAACTTCAAGGTCTCCCCAGGAGGCTGATGGCAATTGCTCTTGCTCAGGGTCATCTCCCCACACCAACAGCAGGTGTGTGCTCCAGACTTGTCTGTGCAATGCAAACGGATACACCCTGTCTAGTTCTTCCGGTCTCTCCAAGGAAGGCAAAAGAATCTCTGTGTGCCGGGTGAGAAGCCAGCGCTGGAAGTTGTGGTTCTATTGGGAGTGCCAAGAGGGGATGGCAGGTCTGTGATGAATGCCCTGAGGAGATGACCTGGGTTTTCCAGTGCACATGGCAATAGATCACACCCTGCTTTGGTGGTCATTTATGTCCTACGGAGGTGACAGAGACGGGAAAGAGAATGAAATTTTTGAATGTGCCTCTGAGTGCCCCTCAACCTGCTGCAAATGTGCAGATTCCAGTACATCCAGTTCAGGTGTGAGAGGCTGTTCCCTGGTCCTCGGAGCAAGAAGCGCTGGACGAGGGACGCAGTAGAACTCGCTTACTGAGACTGCATCTCCATGAACCCCAAAAGAAGTGCGAGGGATGCCGCGTCCGAGTTTTCTCAGGGGAAGGTGTTTCTCCCATGCACCGCCTCCCCGTGGCACTGGTGCCACAGCCCCCGACAAAACCACAAGCGGTCTTTGTCCCTAGCAAAAGTGCTCCCTGGGAAATGTTCCCTGGGAAACTACAGAAACCAGGGACTTAAGGGACATCATTGGGATGTGCGGGACCTCATGGAATTAAACAAACCGTGGGATATCTTTGGAACTTCATGGAATCGAAGGGATAAAAGAAAAGAATTAAACCCCATGACCAGAAACCATTGGATGGAACATTTCTTTAATATGCCAGCTGGGGATTCATGGGGGTACTCTGCCATGCATGAATCAAAGAATCAGTATAAATTTCGGAGTATAAATACAGTGATACTTGAAAGACCCTCCCCTTCACAAGCAGTCCAAAATTCTCCCATGATTTTAGGGTCGAATAGCCTCTTGGATTTTATTCGTGGAGCAAGACTGCCATCTAGCGTCCATTTCTTCTGGGAGGGGCAGTCATTTTCACAGAGTGGTCTTCTCCCTTAGCAGGCCTCGTAGCATCTCTGATTGATCTCTCCGACCCCTAACCCCTAAACTAAATGCTTGAGGACCAGCTAAGACGTGTCTTAGAACTTCCCATTTGCTTAAACAATGTAGAATTGACTTTCTTCTTAACAGAACAATCTCTTATTAAACAAGTTTTCTGAGGCCTGTAAGCTAATTTCTTGAAGATGGGCATATGATACACTCTCTATTAGTTTCCATGTATCATCTACATTCTCTCTCCTACAACTAATTGTCGTCTTAAAAGAAAAGAAAAGACTGCTACCATGCCAAGAAAGCAAACCCCTTTGTTGATTAGGATTTTTCTCTAAGAAAAACTTGTGATTTACGAAGCCATTAAGGATGGAGATCCTCTCTCATTTCAGTGCCATTGTGACAATATGGGGCCTCATGTAACACATGGAACACAGACCACTGCACATTCCCAAGCAATCAAGGGGCCATTGTAACACTCCAGGGCCTCATGGAAGACGGAGGCCCCGCAGAGAGACCTCAAATCAGAGGTTTGGGCAATCCTCAACCAGAGGAAGTTCAACAAGGGGAAGTGCCAGATTCTGTCCCTGTGATGGGGCGACCCCGAATGTCCGGACAGACTGGGAAGGATATTCTGCATAGCAGCGCTGGAAAATGGCCTCTGGGGTCCTGGTGGATGGCCAGTTGGCCAAGAGTCAGTGGTGCTCTGGCGCGGGCTCCCTGCTCGGTCACAGGAGGGTTTTCAGACACACGAGTCCTTCGCTTGCACACAGACACAGACAGTTCATGGCAGCAGGGGCAGTATCTCCTGGGGTTCCTGCTGCCACGCCAGGAGCCTGGATGCGCCTAAGCCCTTGTGGGGTGCCACCTGCTCTGCCACTATCTGAGATGCCCCAGCGCCTGAGAGATGGAAACGCGGAGCTCTGTCCAAGAGAAGCACATCCCAGAGCTGCACGCGTGGGCTTTGCCAGGATTTAGAACCGTAAATGCAATGTGACACCGAGACACTCTTTGTCCCACATAACTTCAAGGTCTCCCCAGGAGGCTGATGGCAATTGCTCTTGCTCAGGGTCATCTCCCCACACCAACAGCAGGTGTGTGCTCCAGACTTGTCTGTGCGATGCAAACGGATACACCCTGTCTAGTTCTTCCGGTCTCTCCAAGGAAGGCAAAAGAATCTCTGTGTGCCGGGTGAGAAGCCAGCGCTGGAAGTTGTGGTTCTATTGGGAGTGCCAAGAGGGGATGGCAGGTCTGTGATGAATGCCCTGAGGAGATGACCTGGGTTTTCCAGTGCACATGGCAATAGATCACACCCTGCTTTGGTGGTCATTTATGTCCTACGGAGGTGACAGAGACGGGAAAGAGAATGAAATTTTTGAATGTGCCTCTGAGTGCCCCTCAACCTGCTGCAAATGTGCAGATTCCAGTACATCCAGTTCAGGTGTGAGAGGCTGTTCCCTGGTCCTCGGAGCAAGAAGAGCTGGACGAGGGACGCAGTAGAACTCGCTTACTGAGACTGCATCTCCATGAACCCCAAAAGAAGTGCGAGGGATGCCGCGTCCGAGTTTTCTCAGGGGAAGGTGTTTCTCCCATGCACCGCCTCCCCGTGGCACTGGTGCCACAGCCCCCGACAAAACCACAAGCGGTCTTTGTCCCTAGCAAAAGTGCTCCCTGGGAAATGTTCCCTGGGAAACTACAGAAACCAGGGACTTAAGGGACATCATTGGGATGTGCGGGACCTCATGGAATTAAACAAACCGTGGGATATCTTTGGAACTTCATGGAATCGAAGGGATAAAAGAAAAGAATTAAACCCCATGACCAGAAACCATTGGATGGAACATTTCTTTAATATGCCAGCTGGGGATTCATGGGGGTACTCTGCCATGCATGAATCAAAGAATCAGTATAAATTTCGGAGTATAAATACAGTGATACTTGAAAGACCCTCCCCTTCACAAGCAGTCCAAAATTCTCCCATGATTTTAGGGTCGAATAGCCTCTTGGATTTTATTCGTGGAGCAAGACTGCCATCTAGCGTCCATTTCTTCTGGGAGGGGCAGTCATTTTCACAGAGTGGTCTTCTCCCTTAGCAGGCCTCGTAGCATCTCTGATTGATCTCTCCGACCCCTAACCCCTAAACTAAATGCTTGAGGACCAGCTAAGACGTGTCTTAGAACTTCCTATTTGCTTAAACAATGTAGAATTGACTTTCTTCTTAACAGAACAATCTCTTATTAAACAAGTTTTCTGAGGCCTGTAAGCTAATTTCTTGAAGATGGGCATATGATACACTCTCTATTAGTTTCCATGTATCATCTACATTCTCTCTCCTACAACTAATTGTCGTCTTAAAAGAAAAGAAAAGACTGCTACCATGCCAAGAAAGCAAACCCCTTTGTTGATTAGGATTTTTCTCTAAGAAAAACTTGTGATTTACGAAGCCATTAAGGATGGAGATCCTCTCTCATTTCAGTGCCATTGTGACAATATGGGGCCTCATGTAACACATGGAACACAGACCACTGCACATTCCCAAGCAATCAAGGGGCCATTGTAACACTCCAGGGCCTCATGGAAGACGGAGGCCCCGCAGAGAGACCTCAAATCAGAGGTTTGGGCAATCCTCAACCAGAGGAAGTTCAACAAGGGGAAGTGCCAGATTCTGTCCCTGTGATGGGGCGACCCCGAATGTCCGGACAGACTGGGAAGGATATTCTGCATAGCAGCGCTGGAAAATGGCCTCTGGGGTCCTGGTGGATGGCCAGTTGGCCAAGAGTCAGTGGTGCTCTGGCGCGGGCTCCCTGCTCGGTCACAGGAGGGTTTTCAGACACACGAGTCCTTCGCTTGCACACAGACACAGACAGTTCATGGCAGCAGGGGCAGTATCTCCTGGGGTTCCTGCTGCCACGCCAGGAGCCTGGATGCGCCTAAGCCCTTGTGGGGTGCCACCTGCTCTGCCACTATCTGAGATGCCCCAGCGCCTGAGAGATGGAAACGCGGAGCTCTGTCCAAGAGAAGCACATCCCAGAGCTGCACGCGTGGGCTTTGCCAGGATTTAGAACCGTAAATGCAATGTGACACCGAGACACTCTTTGTCCCACATAACTTCAAGGTCTCCCCAGGAGGCTGATGGCAATTGCTCTTGCTCAGGGTCATCTCCCCACACCAACAGCAGGTGTGTGCTCCAGACTTGTCTGTGCGATGCAAACGGATACACCCTGTCTAGTTCTTCCGGTCTCTCCAAGGAAGGCAAAAGAATCTCTGTGTGCCGGGTGAGAAGCCAGCGCTGGAAGTTGTGGTTCTATTGGGAGTGCCAAGAGGGGATGGCAGGTCTGTGATGAATGCCCTGAGGAGATGACCTGGGTTTTCCAGTGCACATGGCAATAGATCACACCCTGCTTTGGTGGTCATTTATGTCCTACGGAGGTGACAGAGACGGGAAAGAGAATGAAATTTTTGAATGTGCCTCTGAGTGCCCCTCAACCTGCTGCAAATGTGCAGATTCCAGTACATCCAGTTCAGGTGTGAGAGGCTGTTCCCTGGTCCTCGGAGCAAGAAGCGCTGGACGAGGGACGCAGTAGAACTCGCTTACTGAGACTGCATCTCCATGAACCCCAAAAGAAGTGCGAGGGATGCCGCGTCCGAGTTTTCTCAGGGGAAGGTGTTTCTCCCATGCACCGCCTCCCCGTGGCACTGGTGCCACAGCCCCCGACAAAACCACAAGCGGTCTTTGTCCCTAGCAAAAGTGCTCCCTGGGAAATGTTCCCTGGGAAACTACAGAAACCAGGGACTTAAGGGACATCATTGGGATGTGCGGGACCTCATGGAATTAAACAAACCGTGGGATATCTTTGGAACTTCATGGAATCGAAGGGATAAAAGAAAAGAATTAAACCCCATGACCAGAAACCATTGGATGGAACATTTCTTTAATATGCCAGCTGGGGATTCATGGGGGTACTCTGCCATGCATGAATCAAAGAATCAGTATAAATTTCGGAGTATAAATACAGTGATACTTGAAAGACCCTCCCCTTCACAAGCAGTCCAAAATTCTCCCATGATTTTAGGGTCGAATAGCCTCTTGGATTTTATTCGTGGAGCAAGACTGCCATCTAGCGTCCATTTCTTCTGGGAGGGGCAGTCATTTTCACAGAGTGGTCTTCTCCCTTAGCAGGCCTCGTAGCATCTCTGATTGATCTCTCCGACCCCTAACCCCTAAACTAAATGCTTGAGGACCAGCTAAGACGTGTCTTAGAACTTCCCATTTGCTTAAACAATGTAGAATTGACTTTCTTCTTAACAGAACAATCTCTTATTAAACAAGTTTTCTGAGGCCTGTAAGCTAATTTCTTGAAGATGGGCATATGATACACTCTCTATTAGTTTCCATGTATCATCTACATTCTCTCTCCTACAACTAATTGTCGTCTTAAAAGAAAAGAAAAGACTGCTACCATGCCAAGAAAGCAAACCCCTTTGTTGATTAGGATTTTTCTCTAAGAAAAACTTGTGATTTACGAAGCCATTAAGGATGGAGATCCTCTCTCATTTCAGTGCCATTGTGACAATATGGGGCCTCATGTAACACATGGAACACAGACCACTGCACATTCCCAAGCAATCAAGGGGCCATTGTAACACTCCAGGGCCTCATGGAAGACGGAGGCCCCGCAGAGAGACCTCAAATCAGAGGTTTGGGCAATCCTCAACCAGAGGAAGTTCAACAAGGGGAAGTGCCAGATTCTGTCCCTGTGATGGGGCGACCCCGAATGTCCGGACAGACCGGGAAGGATATTCTGCATAGCAGCGCTGGAAAATGGCCTCTGGGGTCCTGGTGGATGGCCAGTTGGCCAAGAGTCAGTGGTGCTCTGGCGCGGGCTCCCTGCTCGGTCACAGGAGGGTTTTCAGACACACGAGTCCTTCGCTTGCACACAGACACAGACAGTTCATGGCAGCAGGGGCAGTATCTCCTGGGGTTCCTGCTGCCACACCAGGAGCCTGGATGCGCCTAAGCCCTTGTGGGGTGCCACCTGCTCTGCCACTATCTGAGATGCCCCAGCGCCTGAGAGATGGAAACGCGGAGCTCTGTCCAAGAGAAGCACATCCCAGAGCTGCACGCGTGGGCTTTGCCAGGATTTAGAACCGTAAATGCAATGTGACACCGAGACACTCTTTGTCCCACATAACTTCAAGGTCTCCCCAGGAGGCTGATGGCAATTGCTCTTGCTCAGGGTCATCTCCCCACACCAACAGCAGGTGTGTGCTCCAGACTTGTCTGTGCGATGCAAACGGATACACCCTGTCTAGTTCTTCCGGTCTCTCCAAGGAAGGCAAAAGAATCTCTGTGTGCCGGGTGAGAAGCCAGCGCTGGAAGTTGTGGTTCTATTGGGAGTGCCAAGAGGGGATGGCAGGTCTGTGATGAATGCCCTGAGGAGATGACCTGGGTTTTCCAGTGCACATGGCAATAGATCACACCCTGCTTTGGTGGTCATTTATGTCCTACGGAGGTGACAGAGACGGGAAAGAGAATGAAATTTTTGAATGTGCCTCTGAGTGCCCCTCAACCTGCTGCAAATGTGCAGATTCCAGTACATCCAGTTCAGGTGTGAGAGGCTGTTCCCTGGTCCTCGGAGCAAGAAGAGCTGGACGAGGGACGCAGTAGAACTCGCTTACTGAGACTGCATCTCCATGAATCCCAAAAGAAGTGCGAGGGATGCCGCGTCCGAGTTTTCTCAGGGGAAGGTGTTTCTCCCATGCACCGCCTCCCCGTGGCACTGGTGCCACAGCCCCCGACAAAACCACAAGCGGTCTTTGTCCCTAGCAAAAGTGCTCCCTGGGAAATGTTCCCTGGGAAACTACAGAAACCAGGGACTTAAGGGACATCATTGGGATGTGCGGGACCTCATGGAATTAAACAAACCGTGGGATATCTTTGGAACTTCATGGAATCGAAGGGATAAAAGAAAAGAATTAAACCCCATGACCAGAAACCATTGGATGGAACATTTCTTTAATATGCCAGCTGGGGATTCATGGGGGTACTCTGCCATGCATGAATCAAAGAATCAGTATAAATTTCGGAGTATAAATACAGTGATACTTGAAAGACCCTCCCCTTCACAAGCAGTCCAAAATTCTCCCATGATTTTAGGGTCGAATAGCCTCTTGGATTTTATTCGTGGAGCAAGACTGCCATCTAGCGTCCATTTCTTCTGGGAGGGGCAGTCATTTTCACAGAGTGGTCTTCTCCCTTAGCAGGCCTCGTAGCATCTCTGATTGATCTCTCCGACCCCTAACCCCTAAACTAAATGCTTGAGGACCAGCTAAGACGTGTCTTAGAACTTCCCATTTGCTTAAACAATGTAGAATTGACTTTCTTCTTAACAGAACAATCTCTTATTAAACAAGTTTTCTGAGGCCTGTAAGCTAATTTCTTGAAGATGGGCATATGATACACTCTCTATTAGTTTCCATGTATCATCTACATTCTCTCTCCTACAACTAATTGTCGTCTTAAAAGAAAAGAAAAGACTGCTACCATGCCAAGAAAGCAAACCCCTTTGTTGATTAGGATTTTTCTCTAAGAAAAACTTGTGATTTACGAAGCCATTAAGGATGGAGATCCTCTCTCATTTCAGTGCCATTGTGACAATATGGGGCCTCATGTAACACATGGAACACAGACCACTGCACATTCCCAAGCAATCAAGGGGCCATTGTAACACTCCAGGGCCTCATGGAAGACGGAGGCCCCGCAGAGAGACCTCAAATCAGAGGTTTGGGCAATCCTCAACCAGAGGAAGTTCAACAAGGGGAAGTGCCAGATTCTGTCCCTGTGATGGGGCGACCCCGAATGTCCGGACAGACTGGGAAGGATATTCTGCATAGCAGCGCTGGAAAATGGCCTCTGGGGTCCTGGTGGATGGCCAGTTGGCCAAGAGTCAGTGGTGCTCTGGCGCGGGCTCCCTGCTCGGTCACAGGAGGGTTTTCAGACACACGAGTCCTTCGCTTGCACACAGACACAGACAGTTCATGGCAGCAGGGGCAGTATCTCCTGGGGTTCCTGCTGCCACGCCAGGAGCCTGGATGCGCCTAAGCCCTTGTGGGGTGCCACCTGCTCTGCCACTATCTGAGATGCCCCAGCGCCTGAGAGATGGAAACGCGGAGCTCTGTCCAAGAGAAGCACATCCCAGAGCTGCACGCGTGGGCTTTGCCAGGATTTAGAACCGTAAATGCAATGTGACACCGAGACACTCTTTGTCCCACATAACTTCAAGGTCTCCCCAGGAGGCTGATGGCAATTGCTCTTGCTCAGGGTCATCTCCCCACACCAACAGCAGGTGTGTGCTCCAGACTTGTCTGTGCAATGCAAACGGATACACCCTGTCTAGTTCTTCCGGTCTCTCCAAGGAAGGCAAAAGAATCTCTGTGTGCCGGGTGAGAAGCCAGTGCTGGAAGTTGTGGTTCTATTGGGAGTGCCAAGAGGGGATGGCAGGTCTGTGATGAATGCCCTGAGGAGATGACCTGGGTTTTCCAGTGCACATGGCAATAGATCACACCCTGCTTTGGTGGTCATTTATGTCCTACGGAGGTGACAGAGACGGGAAAGAGAATGAAATTTTTGAATGTGCCTCTGAGTGCCCCTCAACCTGCTGCAAATGTGCAGATTCCAGTACATCCAGTTCAGGTGTGAGAGGCTGTTCCCTGGTCCTCGGAGCAAGAAGAGCTGGACGAGGGACGCAGTAGAACTCGCTTACTGAGACTGCATCTCCATGAATCCCAAAAGAAGTGCGAGGGATGCCGCGTCCGAGTTTTCTCAGGGGAAGGTGTTTCTCCCATGCACCGCCTCCCCGTGGCACTGGTGCCACAGCCCCCGACAAAACCACAAGCGGTCTTTGTCCCTAGCAAAAGTGCTCCCTGGGAAATGTTCCCTGGGAAACTACAGAAACCAGGGACTTAAGGGACATCATTGGGATGTGCGGGACCTCATGGAATTAAACAAACCGTGGGATATCTTTGGAACTTCATGGAATCGAAGGGATAAAAGAAAAGAATTAAACCCCATGACCAGAAACCATTGGATGGAACATTTCTTTAATATGCCAGCTGGGGATTCATGGGGGTACTCTGCCATGCATGAATCAAAGAATCAGTATAAATTTCGGAGTATAAATACAGTGATACTTGAAAGACCCTCCCCTTCACAAGCAGTCCAAAATTCTCCCATGATTTTAGGGTCGAATAGCCTCTTGGATTTTATTCGTGGAGCAAGACTGCCATCTAGCGTCCATTTCTTCTGGGAGGGGCAGTCATTTTCACAGAGTGGTCTTCTCCCTTAGCAGGCCTCGTAGCATCTCTGATTGATCTCTCCGACCCCTAACCCCTAAACTAAATGCTTGAGGACCAGCTAAGACGTGTCTTAGAACTTCCCATTTGCTTAAACAATGTAGAATTGACTTTCTTCTTAACAGAACAATCTCTTATTAAACAAGTTTTCTGAGGCCTGTAAGCTAATTTCTTGAAGATGGGCATATGATACACTCTCTATTAGTTTCCATGTATCATCTACATTCTCTCTCCTACAACTAATTGTCGTCTTAAAAGAAAAGAAAAGACTGCTACCATGCCAAGAAAGCAAACCCCTTTGTTGATTAGGATTTTTCTCTAAGAAAAACTTGTGATTTACGAAGCCATTAAGGATGGAGATCCTCTCTCATTTCAGTGCCATTGTGACAATATGGGGCCTCATGTAACACATGGAACACAGACCACTGCACATTCCCAAGCAATCAAGGGGCCATTGTAACACTCCAGGGCCTCATGGAAGACGGAGGCCCCGCAGAGAGACCTCAAATCAGAGGTTTGGGCAATCCTCAACCAGAGGAAGTTCAACAAGGGGAAGTGCCAGATTCTGTCCCTGTGATGGGGCGACCCCGAATGTCCGGACAGACTGGGAAGGATATTCTGCATAGCAGCGCTGGAAAATGGCCTCTGGGGTCCTGGTGGATGGCCAGTTGGCCAAGAGTCAGTGGTGCTCTGGCGCGGGCTCCCTGCTCGGTCACAGGAGGGTTTTCAGACACACGAGTCCTTCGCTTGCACACAGACACAGACAGTTCATGGCAGCAGGGGCAGTATCTCCTGGGGTTCCTGCTGCCACGCCAGGAGCCTGGATGCGCCTAAGCCCTTGTGGGGTGCCACCTGCTCTGCCACTATCTGAGATGCCCCAGCGCCTGAGAGATGGAAACGCGGAGCTCTGTCCAAGAGAAGCACATCCCAGAGCTGCACGCGTGGGCTTTGCCAGGATTTAGAACCGTAAATGCAATGTGACACCGAGACACTCTTTGTCCCACATAACTTCAAGGTCTCCCCAGGAGGCTGATGGCAATTGCTCTTGCTCAGGGTCATCTCCCCACACCAACAGCAGGTGTGTGCTCCAGACTTGTCTGTGCGATGCAAACGGATACACCCTGTCTAGTTCTTCCGGTCTCTCCAAGGAAGGCAAAAGAATCTCTGTGTGCCGGGTGAGAAGCCAGCGCTGGAAGTTGTGGTTCTATTGGGAGTGCCAAGAGGGGATGGCAGGTCTGTGATGAATGCCCTGAGGAGATGACCTGGGTTTTCCAGTGCACATGGCAATAGATCACACCCTGCTTTGGTGGTCATTTATGTCCTACGGAGGTGACAGAGACGGGAAAGAGAATGAAATTTTTGAATGTGCCTCTGAGTGCCCCTCAACCTGCTGCAAATGTGCAGATTCCAGTACATCCAGTTCAGGTGTGAGAGGCTGTTCCCTGGTCCTCGGAGCAAGAAGCGCTGGACGAGGGACGCAGTAGAACTCGCTTACTGAGACTGCATCTCCATGAACCCCAAAAGAAGTGCGAGGGATGCCGCGTCCGAGTTTTCTCAGGGGAAGGTGTTTCTCCCATGCACCGCCTCCCCGTGGCACTGGTGCCACAGCCCCCGACAAAACCACAAGCGGTCTTTGTCCCTAGCAAAAGTGCTCCCTGGGAAATGTTCCCTGGGAAACTACAGAAACCAGGGACTTAAGGGACATCATTGGGATGTGCGGGACCTCATGGAATTAAACAAACCGTGGGATATCTTTGGAACTTCATGGAATCGAAGGGATAAAAGAAAAGAATTAAACCCCATGACCAGAAACCATTGGATGGAACATTTCTTTAATATGCCAGCTGGGGATTCATGGGGGTACTCTGCCATGCATGAATCAAAGAATCAGTATAAATTTCGGAGTATAAATACAGTGATACTTGAAAGACCCTCCCCTTCACAAGCAGTCCAAAATTCTCCCATGATTTTAGGGTCGAATAGCCTCTTGGATTTTATTCGTGGAGCAAGACTGCCATCTAGCGTCCATTTCTTCTGGGAGGGGCAGTCATTTTCACAGAGTGGTCTTCTCCCTTAGCAGGCCTCGTAGCATCTCTGATTGATCTCTCCGACCCCTAACCCCTAAACTAAATGCTTGAGGACCAGCTAAGACGTGTCTTAGAACTTCCCATTTGCTTAAACAATGTAGAATTGACTTTCTTCTTAACAGAACAATCTCTTATTAAACAAGTTTTCTGAGGCCTGTAAGCTAATTTCTTGAAGATGGGCATATGATACACTCTCTATTAGTTTCCATGTATCATCTACATTCTCTCTCCTACAACTAATTGTCGTCTTAAAAGAAAAGAAAAGACTGCTACCATGCCAAGAAAGCAAACCCCTTTGTTGATTAGGATTTTTCTCTAAGAAAAACTTGTGATTTACGAAGCCATTAAGGATGGAGATCCTCTCTCATTTCAGTGCCATTGTGACAATATGGGGCCTCATGTAACACATGGAACACAGACCACTGCACATTCCCAAGCAATCAAGGGGCCATTGTAACACTCCAGGGCCTCATGGAAGACGGAGGCCCCGCAGAGAGACCTCAAATCAGAGGTTTGGGCAATCCTCAACCAGAGGAAGTTCAACAAGGGGAAGTGCCAGATTCTGTCCCTGTGATGGGGCGACCCCGAATGTCCGGACAGACCGGGAAGGATATTCTGCATAGCAGCGCTGGAAAATGGCCTCTGGGGTCCTGGTGGATGGCCAGTTGGCCAAGAGTCAGTGGTGCTCTGGCGCGGGCTCCCTGCTCGGTCACAGGAGGGTTTTCAGACACACGAGTCCTTCGCTTGCACACAGACACAGACAGTTCATGGCAGCAGGGGCAGTATCTCCTGGGGTTCCTGCTGCCACGCCAGGAGCCTGGATGCGCCTAAGCCCTTGTGGGGTGCCACCTGCTCTGCCACTATCTGAGATGCCCCAGCGCCTGAGAGATGGAAACGCGGAGCTCTGTCCAAGAGAAGCACATCCCAGAGCTGCACGCGTGGGCTTTGCCAGGATTTAGAACCGTAAATGCAATGTGACACCGAGACACTCTTTGTCCCACATAACTTCAAGGTCTCCCCAGGAGGCTGATGGCAATTGCTCTTGCTCAGGGTCATCTCCCCACACCAACAGCAGGTGTGTGCTCCAGACTTGTCTGTGCAATGCAAACGGATACACCCTGTCTAGTTCTTCCGGTCTCTCCAAGGAAGGCAAAAGAATCTCTGTGTGCCGGGTGAGAAGCCAGCGCTGGAAGTTGTGGTTCTATTGGGAGTGCCAAGAGGGGATGGCAGGTCTGTGATGAATGCCCTGAGGAGATGACCTGGGTTTTCCAGTGCACATGGCAATAGATCACACCCTGCTTTGGTGGTCATTTATGTCCTACGGAGGTGACAGAGACGGGAAAGAGAATGAAATTTTTGAATGTGCCTCTGAGTGCCCCTCAACCTGCTGCAAATGTGCAGATTCCAGTACATCCAGTTCAGGTGTGAGAGGCTGTTCCCTGGTCCTCGGAGCAAGAAGAGCTGGACGAGGGACGCAGTAGAACTCGCTTACTGAGACTGCATCTCCATGAATCCCAAAAGAAGTGCGAGGGATGCCGCGTCCGAGTTTTCTCAGGGGAAGGTGTTTCTCCCATGCACCGCCTCCCCGTGGCACTGGTGCCACAGCCCCCGACAAAACCACAAGCGGTCTTTGTCCCTAGCAAAAGTGCTCCCTGGGAAATGTTCCCTGGGAAACTACAGAAACCAGGGACTTAAGGGACATCATTGGGATGTGCGGGACCTCATGGAATTAAACAAACCGTGGGATATCTTTGGAACTTCATGGAATCGAAGGGATAAAAGAAAAGAATTAAACCCCATGACCAGAAACCATTGGATGGAACATTTCTTTAATATGCCAGCTGGGGATTCATGGGGGTACTCTGCCATGCATGAATCAAAGAATCAGTATAAATTTCGGAGTATAAATACAGTGATACTTGAAAGACCCTCCCCTTCACAAGCAGTCCAAAATTCTCCCATGATTTTAGGGTCGAATAGCCTCTTGGATTTTATTCGTGGAGCAAGACTGCCATCTAGCGTCCATTTCTTCTGGGAGGGGCAGTCATTTTCACAGAGTGGTCTTCTCCCTTAGCAGGCCTCGTAGCATCTCTGATTGATCTCTCCGACCCCTAACCCCTAAACTAAATGCTTGAGGACCAGCTAAGACGTGTCTTAGAACTTCCCATTTGCTTAAACAATGTAGAATTGACTTTCTTCTTAACAGAACAATCTCTTATTAAACAAGTTTTCTGAGGCCTGTAAGCTAATTTCTTGAAGATGGGCATATGATACACTCTCTATTAGTTTCCATGTATCATCTACATTCTCTCTCCTACAACTAATTGTCGTCTTAAAAGAAAAGAAAAGACTGCTACCATGCCAAGAAAGCAAACCCCTTTGTTGATTAGGATTTTTCTCTAAGAAAAACTTGTGATTTACGAAGCCATTAAGGATGGAGATCCTCTCTCATTTCAGTGCCATTGTGACAATATGGGGCCTCATGTAACACATGGAACACAGACCACTGCACATTCCCAAGCAATCAAGGGGCCATTGTAACACTCCAGGGCCTCATGGAAGACGGAGGCCCCGCAGAGAGACCTCAAATCAGAGGTTTGGGCAATCCTCAACCAGAGGAAGTTCAACAAGGGGAAGTGCCAGATTCTGTCCCTGTGATGGGGCGACCCCGAATGTCCGGACAGACTGGGAAGGATATTCTGCATAGCAGCGCTGGAAAATGGCCTCTGGGGTCCTGGTGGATGGCCAGTTGGCCAAGAGTCAGTGGTGCTCTGGCGCGGGCTCCCTGCTCGGTCACAGGAGGGTTTTCAGACACACGAGTCCTTCGCTTGCACACAGACACAGACAGTTCATGGCAGCAGGGGCAGTATCTCCTGGGGTTCCTGCTGCCACGCCAGGAGCCTGGATGCGCCTAAGCCCTTGTGGGGTGCCACCTGCTCTGCCACTATCTGAGATGCCCCAGCGCCTGAGAGATGGAAACGCGGAGCTCTGTCCAAGAGAAGCACATCCCAGAGCTGCACGCGTGGGCTTTGCCAGGATTTAGAACCGTAAATGCAATGTGACACCGAGACACTCTTTGTCCCACATAACTTCAAGGTCTCCCCAGGAGGCTGATGGCAATTGCTCTTGCTCAGGGTCATCTCCCCACACCAACAGCAGGTGTGTGCTCCAGACTTGTCTGTGCAATGCAAACGGATACACCCTGTCTAGTTCTTCCGGTCTCTCCAAGGAAGGCAAAAGAATCTCTGTGTGCCGGGTGAGAAGCCAGTGCTGGAAGTTGTGGTTCTATTGGGAGTGCCAAGAGGGGATGGCAGGTCTGTGATGAATGCCCTGAGGAGATGACCTGGGTTTTCCAGTGCACATGGCAATAGATCACACCCTGCTTTGGTGGTCATTTATGTCCTACGGAGGTGACAGAGACGGGAAAGAGAATGAAATTTTTGAATGTGCCTCTGAGTGCCCCTCAACCTGCTGCAAATGTGCAGATTCCAGTACATCCAGTTCAGGTGTGAGAGGCTGTTCCCTGGTCCTCGGAGCAAGAAGAGCTGGACGAGGGACGCAGTAGAACTCGCTTACTGAGACTGCATCTCCATGAATCCCAAAAGAAGTGCGAGGGATGCCGCGTCCGAGTTTTCTCAGGGGAAGGTGTTTCTCCCATGCACCGCCTCCCCGTGGCACTGGTGCCACAGCCCCCGACAAAACCACAAGCGGTCTTTGTCCCTAGCAAAAGTGCTCCCTGGGAAATGTTCCCTGGGAAACTACAGAAACCAGGGACTTAAGGGACATCATTGGGATGTGCGGGACCTCATGGAATTAAACAAACCGTGGGATATCTTTGGAACTTCATGGAATCGAAGGGATAAAAGAAAAGAATTAAACCCCATGACCAGAAACCATTGGATGGAACATTTCTTTAATATGCCAGCTGGGGATTCATGGGGGTACTCTGCCATGCATGAATCAAAGAATCAGTATAAATTTCGGAGTATAAATACAGTGATACTTGAAAGACCCTCCCCTTCACAAGCAGTCCAAAATTCTCCCATGATTTTAGGGTCGAATAGCCTCTTGGATTTTATTCGTGGAGCAAGACTGCCATCTAGCGTCCATTTCTTCTGGGAGGGGCAGTCATTTTCACAGAGTGGTCTTCTCCCTTAGCAGGCCTCGTAGCATCTCTGATTGATCTCTCCGACCCCTAACCCCTAAACTAAATGCTTGAGGACCAGCTAAGACGTGTCTTAGAACTTCCCATTTGCTTAAACAATGTAGAATTGACTTTCTTCTTAACAGAACAATCTCTTATTAAACAAGTTTTCTGAGGCCTGTAAGCTAATTTCTTGAAGATGGGCATATGATACACTCTCTATTAGTTTCCATGTATCATCTACATTCTCTCTCCTACAACTAATTGTCGTCTTAAAAGAAAAGAAAAGACTGCTACCATGCCAAGAAAGCAAACCCCTTTGTTGATTAGGATTTTTCTCTAAGAAAAACTTGTGATTTACGAAGCCATTAAGGATGGAGATCCTCTCTCATTTCAGTGCCATTGTGACAATATGGGGCCTCATGTAACACATGGAACACAGACCACTGCACATTCCCAAGCAATCAAGGGGCCATTGTAACACTCCAGGGCCTCATGGAAGACGGAGGCCCCGCAGAGAGACCTCAAATCAGAGGTTTGGGCAATCCTCAACCAGAGGAAGTTCAACAAGGGGAAGTGCCAGATTCTGTCCCTGTGATGGGGCGACCCCGAATGTCCGGACAGACCGGGAAGGATATTCTGCATAGCAGCGCTGGAAAATGGCCTCTGGGGTCCTGGTGGATGGCCAGTTGGCCAAGAGTCAGTGGTGCTCTGGCGCGGGCTCCCTGCTCGGTCACAGGAGGGTTTTCAGACACACGAGTCCTTCGCTTGCACACAGACACAGACAGTTCATGGCAGCAGGGGCAGTATCTCCTGGGGTTCCTGCTGCCACGCCAGGAGCCTGGATGCGCCTAAGCCCTTGTGGGGTGCCACCTGCTCTGCCACTATCTGAGATGCCCCAGCGCCTGAGAGATGGAAACGCGGAGCTCTGTCCAAGAGAAGCACATCCCAGAGCTGCACGCGTGGGCTTTGCCAGGATTTAGAACCGTAAATGCAATGTGACACCGAGACACTCTTTGTCCCACATAACTTCAAGGTCTCCCCAGGAGGCTGATGGCAATTGCTCTTGCTCAGGGTCATCTCCCCACACCAACAGCAGGTGTGTGCTCCAGACTTGTCTGTGCGATGCAAACGGATACACCCTGTCTAGTTCTTCCGGTCTCTCCAAGGAAGGCAAAAGAATCTCTGTGTGCCGGGTGAGAAGCCAGCGCTGGAAGTTGTGGTTCTATTGGGAGTGCCAAGAGGGGATGGCAGGTCTGTGATGAATGCCCTGAGGAGATGACCTGGGTTTTCCAGTGCACATGGCAATAGATCACACCCTGCTTTGGTGGTCATTTATGTCCTACGGAGGTGACAGAGACGGGAAAGAGAATGAAATTTTTGAATGTGCCTCTGAGTGCCCCTCAACCTGCTGCAAATGTGCAGATTCCAGTACATCCAGTTCAGGTGTGAGAGGCTGTTCCCTGGTCCTCGGAGCAAGAAGAGCTGGACGAGGGACGCAGTAGAACTCGCTTACTGAGACTGCATCTCCATGAATCCCAAAAGAAGTGCGAGGGATGCCGCGTCCGAGTTTTCTCAGGGGAAGGTGTTTCTCCCATGCACCGCCTCCCCGTGGCACTGGTGCCACAGCCCCCGACAAAACCACAAGCGGTCTTTGTCCCTAGCAAAAGTGCTCCCTGGGAAATGTTCCCTGGGAAACTACAGAAACCAGGGACTTAAGGGACATCATTGGGATGTGCGGGACCTCATGGAATTAAACAAACCGTGGGATATCTTTGGAACTTCATGGAATCGAAGGGATAAAAGAAAAGAATTAAACCCCATGACCAGAAACCATTGGATGGAACATTTCTTTAATATGCCAGCTGGGGATTCATGGGGGTACTCTGCCATGCATGAATCAAAGAATCAGTATAAATTTCGGAGTATAAATACAGTGATACTTGAAAGACCCTCCCCTTCACAAGCAGTCCAAAATTCTCCCATGATTTTAGGGTCGAATAGCCTCTTGGATTTTATTCGTGGAGCAAGACTGCCATCTAGCGTCCATTTCTTCTGGGAGGGGCAGTCATTTTCACAGAGTGGTCTTCTCCCTTAGCAGGCCTCGTAGCATCTCTGATTGATCTCTCCGACCCCTAACCCCTAAACTAAATGCTTGAGGACCAGCTAAGACGTGTCTTAGAACTTCCCATTTGCTTAAACAATGTAGAATTGACTTTCTTCTTAACAGAACAATCTCTTATTAAACAAGTTTTCTGAGGCCTGTAAGCTAATTTCTTGAAGATGGGCATATGATACACTCTCTATTAGTTTCCATGTATCATCTACATTCTCTCTCCTACAACTAATTGTCGTCTTAAAAGAAAAGAAAAGACTGCTACCATGCCAAGAAAGCAAACCCCTTTGTTGATTAGGATTTTTCTCTAAGAAAAACTTGTGATTTACGAAGCCATTAAGGATGGAGATCCTCTCTCATTTCAGTGCCATTGTGACAATATGGGGCCTCATGTAACACATGGAACACAGACCACTGCACATTCCCAAGCAATCAAGGGGCCATTGTAACACTCCAGGGCCTCATGGAAGACGGAGGCCCCGCAGAGAGACCTCAAATCAGAGGTTTGGGCAATCCTCAACCAGAGGAAGTTCAACAAGGGGAAGTGCCAGATTCTGTCCCTGTGATGGGGCGACCCCGAATGTCCGGACAGACTGGGAAGGATATTCTGCATAGCAGCGCTGGAAAATGGCCTCTGGGGTCCTGGTGGATGGCCAGTTGGCCAAGAGTCAGTGGTGCTCTGGCGCGGGCTCCCTGCTCGGTCACAGGAGGGTTTTCAGACACACGAGTCCTTCGCTTGCACACAGACACAGACAGTTCATGGCAGCAGGGGCAGTATCTCCTGGGGTTCCTGCTGCCACGCCAGGAGCCTGGATGCGCCTAAGCCCTTGTGGGGTGCCACCTGCTCTGCCACTATCTGAGATGCCCCAGCGCCTGAGAGATGGAAACGCGGAGCTCTGTCCAAGAGAAGCACATCCCAGAGCTGCACGCGTGGGCTTTGCCAGGATTTAGAACCGTAAATGCAATGTGACACCGAGACACTCTTTGTCCCACATAACTTCAAGGTCTCCCCAGGAGGCTGATGGCAATTGCTCTTGCTCAGGGTCATCTCCCCACACCAACAGCAGGTGTGTGCTCCAGACTTGTCTGTGCAATGCAAACGGATACACCCTGTCTAGTTCTTCCGGTCTCTCCAAGGAAGGCAAAAGAATCTCTGTGTGCCGGGTGAGAAGCCAGCGCTGGAAGTTGTGGTTCTATTGGGAGTGCCAAGAGGGGATGGCAGGTCTGTGATGAATGCCCTGAGGAGATGACCTGGGTTTTCCAGTGCACATGGCAATAGATCACACCCTGCTTTGGTGGTCATTTATGTCCTACGGAGGTGACAGAGACGGGAAAGAGAATGAAATTTTTGAATGTGCCTCTGAGTGCCCCTCAACCTGCTGCAAATGTGCAGATTCCAGTACATCCAGTTCAGGTGTGAGAGGCTGTTCCCTGGTCCTCGGAGCAAGAAGAGCTGGACGAGGGACGCAGTAGAACTCGCTTACTGAGACTGCATCTCCATGAATCCCAAAAGAAGTGCGAGGGATGCCGCGTCCGAGTTTTCTCAGGGGAAGGTGTTTCTCCCATGCACCGCCTCCCCGTGGCACTGGTGCCACAGCCCCCGACAAAACCACAAGCGGTCTTTGTCCCTAGCAAAAGTGCTCCCTGGGAAATGTTCCCTGGGAAACTACAGAAACCAGGGACTTAAGGGACATCATTGGGATGTGCGGGACCTCATGGAATTAAACAAACCGTGGGATATCTTTGGAACTTCATGGAATCGAAGGGATAAAAGAAAAGAATTAAACCCCATGACCAGAAACCATTGGATGGAACATTTCTTTAATATGCCAGCTGGGGATTCATGGGGGTACTCTGCCATGCATGAATCAAAGAATCAGTATAAATTTCGGAGTATAAATACAGTGATACTTGAAAGACCCTCCCCTTCACAAGCAGTCCAAAATTCTCCCATGATTTTAGGGTCGAATAGCCTCTTGGATTTTATTCGTGGAGCAAGACTGCCATCTAGCGTCCATTTCTTCTGGGAGGGGCAGTCATTTTCACAGAGTGGTCTTCTCCCTTAGCAGGCCTCGTAGCATCTCTGATTGATCTCTCCGACCCCTAACCCCTAAACTAAATGCTTGAGGACCAGCTAAGACGTGTCTTAGAACTTCCCATTTGCTTAAACAATGTAGAATTGACTTTCTTCTTAACAGAACAATCTCTTATTAAACAAGTTTTCTGAGGCCTGTAAGCTAATTTCTTGAAGATGGGCATATGATACACTCTCTATTAGTTTCCATGTATCATCTACATTCTCTCTCCTACAACTAATTGTCGTCTTAAAAGAAAAGAAAAGACTGCTACCATGCCAAGAAAGCAAACCCCTTTGTTGATTAGGATTTTTCTCTAAGAAAAACTTGTGATTTACGAAGCCATTAAGGATGGAGATCCTCTCTCATTTCAGTGCCATTGTGACAATATGGGGCCTCATGTAACACATGGAACACAGACCACTGCACATTCCCAAGCAATCAAGGGGCCATTGTAACACTCCAGGGCCTCATGGAAGACGGAGGCCCCGCAGAGAGACCTCAAATCAGAGGTTTGGGCAATCCTCAACCAGAGGAAGTTCAACAAGGGGAAGTGCCAGATTCTGTCCCTGTGATGGGGCGACCCCGAATGTCCGGACAGACTGGGAAGGATATTCTGCATAGCAGCGCTGGAAAATGGCCTCTGGGGTCCTGGTGGATGGCCAGTTGGCCAAGAGTCAGTGGTGCTCTGGCGCGGGCTCCCTGCTCGGTCACAGGAGGGTTTTCAGACACACGAGTCCTTCGCTTGCACACAGACACAGACAGTTCATGGCAGCAGGGGCAGTATCTCCTGGGGTTCCTGCTGCCACGCCAGGAGCCTGGATGCGCCTAAGCCCTTGTGGGGTGCCACCTGCTCTGCCACTATCTGAGATGCCCCAGCGCCTGAGAGATGGAAACGCGGAGCTCTGTCCAAGAGAAGCACATCCCAGAGCTGCACGCGTGGGCTTTGCCAGGATTTAGAACCGTAAATGCAATGTGACACCGAGACACTCTTTGTCCCACATAACTTCAAGGTCTCCCCAGGAGGCTGATGGCAATTGCTCTTGCTCAGGGTCATCTCCCCACACCAACAGCAGGTGTGTGCTCCAGACTTGTCTGTGCAATGCAAACGGATACACCCTGTCTAGTTCTTCCGGTCTCTCCAAGGAAGGCAAAAGAATCTCTGTGTGCCGGGTGAGAAGCCAGCGCTGGAAGTTGTGGTTCTATTGGGAGTGCCAAGAGGGGATGGCAGGTCTGTGATGAATGCCCTGAGGAGATGACCTGGGTTTTCCAGTGCACATGGCAATAGATCACACCCTGCTTTGGTGGTCATTTATGTCCTACGGAGGTGACAGAGACGGGAAAGAGAATGAAATTTTTGAATGTGCCTCTGAGTGCCCCTCAACCTGCTGCAAATGTGCAGATTCCAGTACATCCAGTTCAGGTGTGAGAGGCTGTTCCCTGGTCCTCGGAGCAAGAAGAGCTGGACGAGGGACGCAGTAGAACTCGCTTACTGAGACTGCATCTCCATGAATCCCAAAAGAAGTGCGAGGGATGCCGCGTCCGAGTTTTCTCAGGGGAAGGTGTTTCTCCCATGCACCGCCTCCCCGTGGCACTGGTGCCACAGCCCCCGACAAAACCACAAGCGGTCTTTGTCCCTAGCAAAAGTGCTCCCTGGGAAATGTTCCCTGGGAAACTACAGAAACCAGGGACTTAAGGGACATCATTGGGATGTGCGGGACCTCATGGAATTAAACAAACCGTGGGATATCTTTGGAACTTCATGGAATCGAAGGGATAAAAGAAAAGAATTAAACCCCATGACCAGAAACCATTGGATGGAACATTTCTTTAATATGCCAGCTGGGGATTCATGGGGGTACTCTGCCATGCATGAATCAAAGAATCAGTATAAATTTCGGAGTATAAATACAGTGATACTTGAAAGACCCTCCCCTTCACAAGCAGTCCAAAATTCTCCCATGATTTTAGGGTCGAATAGCCTCTTGGATTTTATTCGTGGAGCAAGACTGCCATCTAGCGTCCATTTCTTCTGGGAGGGGCAGTCATTTTCACAGAGTGGTCTTCTCCCTTAGCAGGCCTCGTAGCATCTCTGATTGATCTCTCCGACCCCTAACCCCTAAACTAAATGCTTGAGGACCAGCTAAGACGTGTCTTAGAACTTCCCATTTGCTTAAACAATGTAGAATTGACTTTCTTCTTAACAGAACAATCTCTTATTAAACAAGTTTTCTGAGGCCTGTAAGCTAATTTCTTGAAGATGGGCATATGATACACTCTCTATTAGTTTCCATGTATCATCTACATTCTCTCTCCTACAACTAATTGTCGTCTTAAAAGAAAAGAAAAGACTGCTACCATGCCAAGAAAGCAAACCCCTTTGTTGATTAGGATTTTTCTCTAAGAAAAACTTGTGATTTACGAAGCCATTAAGGATGGAGATCCTCTCTCATTTCAGTGCCATTGTGACAATATGGGGCCTCATGTAACACATGGAACACAGACCACTGCACATTCCCAAGCAATCAAGGGGCCATTGTAACACTCCAGGGCCTCATGGAAGACGGAGGCCCCGCAGAGAGACCTCAAATCAGAGGTTTGGGCAATCCTCAACCAGAGGAAGTTCAACAAGGGGAAGTGCCAGATTCTGTCCCTGTGATGGGGCGACCCCGAATGTCCGGACAGACTGGGAAGGATATTCTGCATAGCAGCGCTGGAAAATGGCCTCTGGGGTCCTGGTGGATGGCCAGTTGGCCAAGAGTCAGTGGTGCTCTGGCGCGGGCTCCCTGCTCGGTCACAGGAGGGTTTTCAGACACACGAGTCCTTCGCTTGCACACAGACACAGACAGTTCATGGCAGCAGGGGCAGTATCTCCTGGGGTTCCTGCTGCCACGCCAGGAGCCTGGATGCGCCTAAGCCCTTGTGGGGTGCCACCTGCTCTGCCACTATCTGAGATGCCCCAGCGCCTGAGAGATGGAAACGCGGAGCTCTGTCCAAGAGAAGCACATCCCAGAGCTGCACGCGTGGGCTTTGCCAGGATTTAGAACCGTAAATGCAATGTGACACCGAGACACTCTTTGTCCCACATAACTTCAAGGTCTCCCCAGGAGGCTGATGGCAATTGCTCTTGCTCAGGGTCATCTCCCCACACCAACAGCAGGTGTGTGCTCCAGACTTGTCTGTGCGATGCAAACGGATACACCCTGTCTAGTTCTTCCGGTCTCTCCAAGGAAGGCAAAAGAATCTCTGTGTGCCGGGTGAGAAGCCAGTGCTGGAAGTTGTGGTTCTATTGGGAGTGCCAAGAGGGGATGGCAGGTCTGTGATGAATGCCCTGAGGAGATGACCTGGGTTTTCCAGTGCACATGGCAATAGATCACACCCTGCTTTGGTGGTCATTTATGTCCTACGGAGGTGACAGAGACGGGAAAGAGAATGAAATTTTTGAATGTGCCTCTGAGTGCCCCTCAACCTGCTGCAAATGTGCAGATTCCAGTACATCCAGTTCAGGTGTGAGAGGCTGTTCCCTGGTCCTCGGAGCAAGAAGAGCTGGACGAGGGACGCAGTAGAACTCGCTTACTGAGACTGCATCTCCATGAATCCCAAAAGAAGTGTGAGGGATGCCGCGTCCGAGTTTTCTCAGGGGAAGGTGTTTCTCCCATGCACCGCCTCCCCGTGGCACTGGTGCCACAGCCCCCGACAAAACCACAAGCGGTCTTTGTCCCTAGCAAAAGTGCTCCCTGGGAAATGTTCCCTGGGAAACTACAGAAACCAGGGACTTAAGGGACATCATTGGGATGTGCGGGACCTCATGGAATTAAACAAACCGTGGGATATCTTTGGAACTTCATGGAATCGAAGGGATAAAAGAAAAGAATTAAACCCCATGACCAGAAACCATTGGATGGAACATTTCTTTAATATGCCAGCTGGGGATTCATGGGGGTACTCTGCCATGCATGAATCAAAGAATCAGTATAAATTTCGGAGTATAAATACAGTGATACTTGAAAGACCCTCCCCTTCACAAGCAGTCCAAAATTCTCCCATGATTTTAGGGTCGAATAGCCTCTTGGATTTTATTCGTGGAGCAAGACTGCCATCTAGCGTCCATTTCTTCTGGGAGGGGCAGTCATTTTCACAGAGTGGTCTTCTCCCTTAGCAGGCCTCGTAGCATCTCTGATTGATCTCTCCGACCCCTAACCCCTAAACTAAATGCTTGAGGACCAGCTAAGACGTGTCTTAGAACTTCCCATTTGCTTAAACAATGTAGAATTGACTTTCTTCTTAACAGAACAATCTCTTATTAAACAAGTTTTCTGAGGCCTGTAAGCTAATTTCTTGAAGATGGGCATATGATACACTCTCTATTAGTTTCCATGTATCATCTACATTCTCTCTCCTACAACTAATTGTCGTCTTAAAAGAAAAGAAAAGACTGCTACCATGCCAAGAAAGCAAACCCCTTTGTTGATTAGGATTTTTCTCTAAGAAAAACTTGTGATTTACGAAGCCATTAAGGATGGAGATCCTCTCTCATTTCAGTGCCATTGTGACAATATGGGGCCTCATGTAACACATGGAACACAGACCACTGCGCATTCCCAAGCAATCAAGGGGCCATTGTAACACTCCAGGGCCTCATGGAAGACGGAGGCCCCGCAGAGAGACCTCAAATCAGAGGTTTGGGCAATCCTCAACCAGAGGAAGTTCAACAAGGGGAAGTGCCAGATTCTGTCCCTGTGATGGGGCGACCCCGAATGTCCGGACAGACTGGGAAGGATATTCTGCATAGCAGCGCTGGAAAATGGCCTCTGGGGTCCTGGTGGATGGCCAGTTGGCCAAGAGTCAGTGGTGCTCTGGCGCGGGCTCCCTGCTCGGTCACAGGAGGGTTTTCAGACACACGAGTCCTTCGCTTGCACACAGACACAGACAGTTCATGGCAGCAGGGGCAGTATCTCCTGGGGTTCCTGCTGCCACGCCAGGAGCCTGGATGCGCCTAAGCCCTTGTGGGGTGCCACCTGCTCTGCCACTATCTGAGATGCCCCAGCGCCTGAGAGATGGAAACGCGGAGCTCTGTCCAAGAGAAGCACATCCCAGAGCTGCACGCGTGGGCTTTGCCAGGATTTAGAACCGTAAATGCAATGTGACACCGAGACACTCTTTGTCCCACATAACTTCAAGGTCTCCCCAGGAGGCTGATGGCAATTGCTCTTGCTCAGGGTCATCTCCCCACACCAACAGCAGGTGTGTGCTCCAGACTTGTCTGTGCAATGCAAACGGATACACCCTGTCTAGTTCTTCCGGTCTCTCCAAGGAAGGCAAAAGAATCTCTGTGTGCCGGGTGAGAAGCCAGCGTTGGAAGTTGTGGTTCTATTGGGAGTGCCAAGAGGGGATGGCAGGTCTGTGATGAATGCCCTGAGGAGATGACCTGGGTTTTCCAGTTGTGCAAGTTTCGAGCTGGCTTCCCGCCAAGTCCCCGAAACTCGACAACAAGGACCCGCCTCCCAGAGAGGGAAAAGAAAACCAAGCAGCCAAAGCTATAGCAAATATATATATATATATATATATTACATATGAGACAGATACACAAAAGGAGAATACCACACACAGAAGGGGGGGGGGGGGGGGGAAAGGGGAAGGGAGAAGGACAAAAAGGGGCAAGGACCGAACAAGCCAACCAGCCGACCGAAGGCAAACTAGCAAAAAATCTCACCACTTCCCTTCGAACAGGCAGGATGGCTAGACACGGCCCAAGGCTCTCCCCTCACGCGTGGCAGATAACGGTAGTCACTGTAGACCTCGGCTCCAGATAAACCAGACCAAAACAGGGACCCGCCGTTCTCGAACCTCGCCGGAAAGGAAGAGAGCGAGATGCCTCCCGCTGGCCTTATTTATACCTCAAGTTACGTAAGGGAATAGCATGGAATACTTCCGTGGTCACTTTTCTAGTTTCCTTCCTGGTTACAAGTTGGTCTCCAGGAAGGCCTAGAGTGAAACCACCACATTCTCCACCCCTTATTCCATACTATTTCTTTACGCAACACCTATGTCTCACGTTCGTCTACATCCCGCGCATATATATACACATTTGCATATATATATATATATAGTTCTTGTTGGTCTCTCGGCACAGTTGTCTCGTCGTTGGAAAATCAATACAGATGTCAGTTCAGTCCAGATCTTTGGTCTCCTCAGTCACCATTACAATTCTGATTTTATGGCTGTTTCATCACTGGACTGTCTCATCACTGGATACCAGCAACAGCTTAGTTCAGGTCTCTCTCTCATCTGGTGACTGGCTTCCTGTAAAAACACAACTTAGGACATACAATTAGTTTTTCCCCAAGGCTAAGTTTCCTTGAGGCACACACTGGATGACTCCATCCTTCCTCATTACCCACCACGTATGTCCTGGCCCTTGAGCAAAGACAATCCCACGAATGGGTTTGTCTTGGCCTGAGGCAGGGGTAACCCAAACAGCTTTCCCTAGCATTCCCCTCAAATGGATTGCTGGAACTTTATCTCCATCAACAATGTGAAGGGATTCTGCCTGTGCAGGGCCAGCTCGATTGACAGAACCCCTGGTGTTAACTAGCCAGGTAGCCTTGGCTAAGTTCTTGTCCCAGTTTTTATAAGTCCCCTCACCTAATAACTTTAGAGTGGTCTTCAATAATCCGTTATATCTCTCAACCTTCCCAGCAGCTGGTGCATGGTATGGAATGTGGTATACCCATTCGATACCATGTTCCCTCGCCCAAGTGGTGACTAATTCATTTTTGAAATGAGTCCCGTTGTCTGACTCGATACGTTCTGGGGTCCCATGTCTCCACAAAACTTGCTTTTCAAGGCCTAGAATGGTATTTCGGGCCGTTGCGTGGGGCACTGAAAAAGTCTCTAGCCATCCGGTTGTTGCTTCCACCATGGTAAGTACATAGCACTTACCTTGGCGGGTCTGTGGCAGTTTGATATAATCAACCTGCCATGCCTCTCCATACTTATACTTATCCCATCGTCCACCATACCACAGGGGCTTCAGTCTTTTTGCCTGCTTAATAGCGGCACAAGTTTCACAATCATGGATAACTTCAGAAATTACATCCATGCTTAAATCCACCCCTCGGTCTCGTGCCCATCTGTGGGTGGCATCTCGGCCCTGATGACCGGAAGCATCATGGGCCCATCGAGCTAGAAACAATTCTCCTTTCTGCTGCCAGTCTAGGTCTACTTGTGACACTCCTATCTGTGCAGCTCGGTCTGCTTCTCTGTTGTTATTGTGTTCTTCATTAGCTCGCTTCTTGGGCATGTGGGCATCTACATGGTGGACTCTCACATTCAGATTCTTCGCTCTGGTAGCGATGTCCTGCCACAAGTCAGCAGCCCAGATGGGTTTTCCTCCACGCCTCCAGTTCATCTTCTTCCATCGATCCAACCATCCCCATAAGGCATTGGCTATCATCCACGAGTCAGTGTAGAGGTAGAGCCTTGGCCATCCTTCTCGTTCAGCAATGTCCAGGGCCAATTGGACAGCTTTGAGCTCTGCAAATTGACTTGACTCGCCTTGACCTTCAGCAGCTTCTGCCACTCGTCGGGTGGGACTCCAAACGGCCGCTTTCCACTTCCGGTTCCTTCCTACAATTCGGCAAGAACCATCAGTGAAAAGGGCATAACGCCTTTCTTCATCTGGCAGCTGATCAAATGGCGGAGCTTCTTCAGCTCGGCTCACTGGTTCTTCCTCTTCTTCTGCCAGGCTGAAGTTCCCACCTTCAGGCCAATTTGTGATAACCTCCAGAATTCCAGGGCGATTTGAGCTTCCCAATCGTACACGCTGCGTAATCAAGGCTATCCACTTGCTCCATGTAGCATCCGTGGCATGATGCGTAGGGGGCACCTTCCCTTTGAACATCCAGCTCAAGACGGGTAATCGGGGTGCCAGGAAGAGCTGTGCTTCGGTACCAATTACCTCTGAAGCTGCTCGTATACCTTCATACGCCGCTAAGATTTCCTTTTCCACAGGGGTGTAATTGGCCTCAGAACCTCTGTAGCTTCGGCTCCAGAAACCCAGTGGTCGCCCTCGCGTCTCGCCAGGCACCTTTTGCCAGAGGCTCCAGGAGGGACCTTTATCTCCAGCTGCAGAGTAGAGCACATTCTTTACATCTGGTCCCATTCTAACTGGTCCAAGAGCCACGGCATGTGCAATTTCTTGCTTGATCTGCCTGAAAGCTTGTTGTTGCTCAGGACCCCACTGGAAATTGTTCTTTTTACGGGTCACAAAGTAAAGAGGGCTCACAATCTGACTGTATTCTGGGATATGCATCCTCCAGAAGCCTATGGCTCCCAGAAAAGCTTGGGTTTCTTTCTTGTTTGTGGGGGGAGCCATTGCTACAATCTTGTTGATTATGTCTGTTGGTATCTGGCGTCGTCCATCTTGCCATTTCACCCCTAGGAATTGGATCTCTCGGGCAGGTCCCTTGACTTTGCTCTTCTTGATAGCGAAACCGGCCTCGAGGAGAATCTGGATGATCGTCTGTCCTTTTTTGAAAACTTCTTCTGCTGTATCCCCCCATACAATGATGTCATCGATGTACTGGATGTGTTCGGGAGCCTTACCCTTCTCTAGTGTGACCTGGATCAGTCCATGACAGATGGTTGGACTGTGTTTCCACCCCTGGGGCAGTCGATTCCAGGTGTATTGAACGCCCCTCCAGGTGAAAGCAAACTGTGGCCTGCACTCTGCCGCTAAAGGAATGGAGAAAAACGCGTTGGCTATGTCGATGGTGGCGTACCACTTTGCTGTCTTGGACTCCAACTCATATTGGAGCTCCAGCATATCTGGCACGGCAGCACTCAACGGTGGCGTAACTTCATTTAAGCCACGATAGTCCACAGTCAGTCTCCACTCTCCATCGGATTTACGCACAGGCCAGATGGGGCTGTTGAAGGGTGAATGGGTTCTGCTGACCACCCCTTGGCTCTCCAACTTTCGGATCATTTTGTGGATAGGGATCACAGCATCTCGGTTTGTCCGATACTGTCGTCTGTGTACAGTTGTTGTGGCCATTGGCACTTCTTGATCTTTAACTCGTAGTAATCCTACAATGGAAGGGTCTTCTGAAAGGCCAGGAAGGGCAGACAATTGCTTGGACCCCTCTTCAATCACCGTGGCTACACCAAAAGCCCACCGGTACCCTTTCGGGTCCTTGAAGTATCCTCTTCTTAGGTAGTCCATACCAAGGATGCAAGGGGCTTCTGGCCCCGTCACAATGGGACGCTTTTCCCATTGGTCTCCCGTCAAGCTCATGTCCGCCTCTACTACTGACAATTCTTGAGACCCTCCTGTCACTCCAGAAATAGTAACAGTCTCGGTACTCTTATACTCCGAAGGCATTACAGTACACTGGGCTCCAGTATCTATCAAGGCCTGGTATCTCTGAGGATCCGATGTGCCAGGCCATCGGACCCACACAGCCCAGTAAACCCGGTTATCTTCTTGGTCCCTCTCCTTCTCCTGGCAGAAGGCAGGGCCCCTCTACTGGTCTTGATCAGAGCATTCGTCGTCAGAGTTTGACTTTGACTTCTTAGACTTTTTGCCATTGTCGAAGTGGACCTCCATCTTCTCGTGTTTCGGCGATCGCAGTTTCTCTTCTAAGAAATCTCCGTCTACTACATAGACAACTTTCTTGTCAGTCTTCTTTCGCTTCAGCTCCCTCACTCTAGCTTCAAGCTTAGAAGTGGGTTCACCATCCCACTTCTTCATGTTTTCTCCTTTACTACGAAGGTATGCCCATAGTTGGTTACGTGACCCACGCTTAGAGTTCTCTTTCCTTCGACGTGTGAATGACAGGGACCGTGAGCAAGATTGAGACCAGGATCGAGGTCTAGGCCGAGGTCGTCTTTGTCGGTCCCGCCGTGATCTTCCCATTGGCCTTTCTTGGTAATCTCTATACCTTCTGTCCTCTCTGTCTCTAAGGTCGTCCTCATATCTGGAATATTCATAATCTCTCTCCGTTCTTTCCCTATCGTAGGTGCGTCGGTACAGGGGATTGAAGGAGTCTTCCATATTTTCCTCGATGGTTCTTATCCAAGCACACATAGTGTCCACGCTTGGTTCATCCATCTTTGGATTATATACGGGTATCAAGCAGGAAATATATGGTTTAGGGGCACCTTGAATTACCTTTTTCCACATTGGTTGCGTGCAGGGAACATTCTCAGGAACTTGGATATCATAATAATCTGGATCGGAATAGATGATCTCCAGCATGGCCAATTCCCGTAGGTATTGGATGCCTTCTTCCGCAGTCCTCCACCTTCTTGAAGAACTCTTCAGGGACTCCTTAAATGGGTATTTCACTCTCACCGCGTGGAGTATTCGGAGCCAAAGACTGGATGCCATTTTCTCCCTCCCCATTTCTTGCTCTATCACAGGGTCTCGAGCAATGGATCCCAACTGTCGTGCTTCATCACCTTCAATTACATGACTATCAGCTCCCTTGTCCCAGCATCGCACCAGCCAGGTGAGGACTTCTTCACCAGGCAAGCGCATATAATCTCTCCGTAAATCTCGAAGCTCTCTTGTGGTCAGTGATTGTGTAATTTCGCTTTCTCGCATAATTTCTTGTCCATCTCTCCCACGTAGAATCTTTTCCACCTCTCTACTCTTCCACTCCTACGTGGGACTGCTCCCACTTCCTCCCTATATCTCTCATGTGGAGGTGGAGACTGAGCATGCCGTGGGGATAAGCTTCTATATTGTTCACGCCGCGGAGATGGTTTCCTATGCCGTTCATACCGTGGGGATGGACTCCTACGCCGTTCACGCCGCGGAGATGGACTTCTACGTCGTTCATACCGTGGGGATGGACTCCTACGCCGTTCACGCCGCGGAGATGGACTTCTGCGTCGTTCACGCCGTGGAGATGGACTTCTATGCCATTCATGCCGTGGGGATGGACTCCTGCGTCGTTCGCGATACCCAGCTGGTGGAGGTAGTGAGTAATCTTTCACGTGGTGAGATAAGGGCCTCTTCCTCCAATCATTCACACCTCCAAGAGAAGGTTGGGTCTGGAGGGGTAGGGATAATTCCCCCTCCAATTGAGGGGAATGCTTTGGCTCCTTCTTTGCGTCTTTTGTAACACTGAATGTGTAGTCAGGATATAAATCATCAAGCGACAATATACCACCGGCCGTTTGTACTGTTGCTTTCTTTTCTCTTGATGCTGTTCTGTATTCCTTTGGGCGTGCCCCTAGTTCTCTTGGACGTGCTCCTTCCCGTGTAACCGTTTCTTCCTCTCTGGTACCTGCTTCTTCTCTTCCAATCGCTCCTTCCTCAGTCACAACCACTACTTCCTCTCTCGCAGTCGCGCCTTCATCACTTACTGTTGCTCCTTCTCCCATTGCTGCCGCTCCTTCGTCCACTACATCTTGAGTGAATTGGATAGGTTCTTCTGTTCCTTCTTCTTCTTCTTCTTCTTCTCTTTCTTCTGTGCGTTCTGGTTGGGGAGATGAGTCTGTAAGTTCCTTGATCTCTCTTACCCACGTCTTCTTCTTCTTCATAGGGGCAATGATGACCTTCCGGTTCTTAGCTTGAGTCCCGGTTCTAGTGGGCTTAGTAGAAATGGCATTGACTTCAAGTTGTGTTTGGACCCCAACTTCTGTGGACCTAATAGGGACATCACTGGTTTCAAGTGGCGTGGTTTGGGTTTCTGTGTCGACCTTACCCCTTTGAAGGTGGTCTATGGCAGCTCGATAAGCATTAGCCAGGCCCCAGCACAAAGCGGAGAATTGCATATTCGGATCTTTGTAGGAAAAACACCCTTCTACCAAACAGTGGGCCATCTCACCAGAATCAAACATTTGTTCTGGTGTGAACTCCCAATTAATGGGGGGTGACACATGTCCTACTAATCTACCGAAATCTTCCCAAGCTCCATGCCACCCGGGGACTGGCCTGTCTGCAGCCCTTTCCAAAGTTCCAGCGAGTCCCTTTGAGGTGTGATCTTTCCTACAAGAGGGAAGGCAACGGAACCCCATTCTTCCAAGTTTAAGTAGCACTTCCAGTACCTTTATCAATGACAGTACTGTTGCAATAAGATTTATATAGTAATTAGAGCCAATTTTAACCATGGGGATTTCCTTTACCAAACCTTCGATGTCAAAATTAAAGGATGGAAGCAATTCGTTCCATCCATCCTCAAGGTCTGGACGTCTCCCTATACGGTAGCCTAACACAGGTGTAAAGGTGGCTAGAATTATAAGACAAATTAATGAAATAGCCATTGTTTTTTGTTATTATTTCTTCTTGATCCCAAAACAAACCTTTGTTTATATAAACAAAGTTTCCTTGGCTGCTTTCCCAGACTCTGGCAGTGTTCCCAGACCTGTTCCCAAAACAATAGATTGGTTTTGCAAAACAACACCGAGCTTGGCTGTCTTCCTGGAAAAACGTTTATCAAAACAAGCCAAACTTAACCAAAATATCCCACTTCTGACACCAAAAATGTTGTGCAAGTTTCGAGCTGGCTTCCCGCCAAGTCCCCGAAACTCGACAACAAGGACCCGCCTCCCAGAGAGGGAAAAGAAAACCAAGCAGCCAAAGCTATAGCAAATATATATATATATATATATATTACATATGAGACAGATACACAAAAGGAGAATACCACACACAGAAGGGGGGGGGGGGGGGGGGGAAGGGGAAGGGAGAAGGACAAAAAGGGGCAAGGACCGAACAAGCCAACCAGCCGACCGAAGGCAAACTAGCAAAAAATCTCACCACTTCCCTTCGAACAGGCAGGATGGCTAGACACGGCCCAAGGCTCTCCCCTCACGCGTGGCAGATAACGGTAGTCATTGTAGGCCTCGGCTCCAGATAAACCAGACCAAAACAGGGACCCGCCGTTCTCGAACCTCGCCGGAAAGGAAGAGAGCGAGATGCCTCCCGCTGGCCTTATTTATACCTCAAGTTACATAAAGGAATAGCATGGAATACTTCCGTGGTCACTTTTCTAGTTTCCTTCCTGGTTACAAGTTGGTCTCCAGGAAGGCCTAGAGTGAAACCACCACACCAGTGCACATGGCAATAGATCACACCCTGCTTTGGTGGTCATTTATGTCCTACGGAGGTGACAGAGACGGGAAAGAGAATGAAATTTTTGAATGTGCCTCTGAGTGCCCCTCAACCTGCTGCAAATGTGCAGATTCCAGTACATCCAGTTCAGGTGTGAGAGGCTGTTCCCTGGTCCTCGGAGCAAGAAGAGCTGGACGAGGGACGCAGTAGAACTCGCTTACTGAGACTGCATCTCCATGAATCCCAAAAGAAGTGCGAGGGATGCCGCGTCCGAGTTTTCTCAGGGGAAGGTGTTTCTCCCATGCACCGCCTCCCCGTGGCACTGGTGCCACAGCCCCCGACAAAACCACAAGCGGTCTTTGTCCCTAGCAAAAGTGCTCCCTGGGAAATGTTCCCTGGGAAACTACAGAAACCAGGGACTTAAGGGACATCATTGGGATGTGCGGGACCTCATGGAATTAAACAAACCGTGGGATATCTTTGGAACTTCATGGAATCGAAGGGATAAAAGAAAAGAATTAAACCCCATGACCAGAAACCATTGGATGGAACATTTCTTTAATATGCCAGCTGGGGATTCATGGGGGTACTCTGCCATGCATGAATCAAAGAATCAGTATAAATTTCGGAGTATAAATACAGTGATACTTGAAAGACCCTCCCCTTCACAAGCAGTCCAAAATTCTCCCATGATTTTAGGGTCGAATAGCCTCTTGGATTTTATTCGTGGAGCAAGACTGCCATCTAGCGTCCATTTCTTCTGGGAGGGGCAGTCATTTTCACAGAGTGGTCTTCTCCCTTAGCAGGCCTCGTAGCATCTCTGATTGATCTCTCCGACCCCTAACCCCTAAACTAAATGCTTGAGGACCAGCTAAGACGTGTCTTAGAACTTCCCATTTGCTTAAACAATGTAGAATTGACTTTCTTCTTAACAGAACAATCTCTTATTAAACAAGTTTTCTGAGGCCTGTAAGCTAATTTCTTGAAGATGGGCATATGATACACTCTCTATTAGTTTCCATGTATCATCTACATTCTCTCTCCTACAACTAATTGTCGTCTTAAAAGAAAAGAAAAGACTGCTACCATGCCAAGAAAGCAAACCCCTTTGTTGATTAGGATTTTTCTCTAAGAAAAACTTGTGATTTACGAAGCCATTAAGGATGGAGATCCTCTCTCATTTCAGTGCCATTGTGACAATATGGGGCCTCATGTAACACATGGAACACAGACCACTGCGCATTCCCAAGCAATCAAGGGGCCATTGTAACACTCCAGGGCCTCATGGAAGACGGAGGCCCCGCAGAGAGACCTCAAATCAGAGGTTTGGGCAATCCTCAACCAGAGGAAGTTCAACAAGGGGAAGTGCCAGATTCTGTCCCTGTGATGGGGCGACCCCGAATGTCCGGACAGACCGGGAAGGATATTCTGCATAGCAGCGCTGGAAAATGGCCTCTGGGGTCCTGGTGGATGGCCAGTTGGCCAAGAGTCAGTGGTGCTCTGGCGCGGGCTCCCTGCTCGGTCACAGGAGGGTTTTCAGACACACGAGTCCTTCGCTTGCACACAGACACAGACAGTTCATGGCAGCAGGGGCAGTATCTCCTGGGGTTCCTGCTGCCACGCCAGGAGCCTGGATGCGCCTAAGCCCTTGTGGGGTGCCACCTGCTCTGCCACTATCTGAGATGCCCCAGCGCCTGAGAGATGGAAACGCGGAGCTCTGTCCAAGAGAAGCACATCCCAGAGCTGCACGCGTGGGCTTTGCCAGGATTTAGAACCGTAAATGCAATGTGACACCGAGACACTCTTTGTCCCACATAACTTCAAGGTCTCCCCAGGAGGCTGATGGCAATTGCTCTTGCTCAGGGTCATCTCCCCACACCAACAGCAGGTGTGTGCTCCAGACTTGTCTGTGCAATGCAAACGGATACACCCTGTCTAGTTCTTCCGGTCTCTCCAAGGAAGGCAAAAGAATCTCTGTGTGCCGGGTGAGAAGCCAGCGCTGGAAGTTGTGGTTCTATTGGGAGTGCCAAGAGGGGATGGCAGGTCTGTGATGAATGCCCTGAGGAGATGACCTGGGTTTTCCAGTGCACATGGCAATAGATCACACCCTGCTTTGGTGGTCATTTATGTCCTACGGAGGTGACAGAGACGGGAAAGAGAATGAAATTTTTGAATGTGCCTCTGAGTGCCCCTCAACCTGCTGCAAATGTGCAGATTCCAGTACATCCAGTTCAGGTGTGAGAGGCTGTTCCCTGGTCCTCGGAGCAAGAAGCGCTGGACGAGGGACGCAGTAGAACTCGCTTACTGAGACTGCATCTCCATGAACCCCAAAAGAAGTGCGAGGGATGCCGCGTCCGAGTTTTCTCAGGGGAAGGTGTTTCTCCCATGCACCGCCTCCCCGTGGCACTGGTGCCACAGCCCCCGACAAAACCACAAGCGGTCTTTGTCCCTAGCAAAAGTGCTCCCTGGGAAATGTTCCCTGGGAAACTACAGAAACCAGGGACTTAAGGGACATCATTGGGATGTGCGGGACCTCATGGAATTAAACAAACCGTGGGATATCTTTGGAACTTCATGGAATCGAAGGGATAAAAGAAAAGAATTAAACCCCATGACCAGAAACCATTGGATGGAACATTTCTTTAATATGCCAGCTGGGGATTCATGGGGGTACTCTGCCATGCATGAATCAAAGAATCAGTATAAATTTCGGAGTATAAATACAGTGATACTTGAAAGACCCTCCCCTTCACAAGCAGTCCAAAATTCTCCCATGATTTTAGGGTCGAATAGCCTCTTGGATTTTATTCGTGGAGCAAGACTGCCATCTAGCGTCCATTTCTTCTGGGAGGGGCAGTCATTTTCACAGAGTGGTCTTCTCCCTTAGCAGGCCTCGTAGCATCTCTGATTGATCTCTCCGACCCCTAACCCCTAAACTAAATGCTTGAGGACCAGCTAAGACGTGTCTTAGAACTTCCCATTTGCTTAAACAATGTAGAATTGACTTTCTTCTTAACAGAACAATCTCTTATTAAACAAGTTTTCTGAGGCCTGTAAGCTAATTTCTTGAAGATGGGCATATGATACACTCTCTATTAGTTTCCATGTATCATCTACATTCTCTCTCCTACAACTAATTGTCGTCTTAAAAGAAAAGAAAAGACTGCTACCATGCCAAGAAAGCAAACCCCTTTGTTGATTAGGATTTTTCTCTAAGAAAAACTTGTGATTTACGAAGCCATTAAGGATGGAGATCCTCTCTCATTTCAGTGCCATTGTGACAATATGGGGCCTCATGTAACACATGGAACACAGACCACTGCGCATTCCCAAGCAATCAAGGGGCCATTGTAACACTCCAGGGCCTCATGGAAGACGGAGGCCCCGCAGAGAGACCTCAAATCAGAGGTTTGGGCAATCCTCAACCAGAGGAAGTTCAACAAGGGGAAGTGCCAGATTCTGTCCCTGTGATGGGGCGACCCCGAATGTCCGGACAGACCGGGAAGGATATTCTGCATAGCAGCGCTGGAAAATGGCCTCTGGGGTCCTGGTGGATGGCCAGTTGGCCAAGAGTCAGTGGTGCTCTGGCGCGGGCTCCCTGCTCGGTCACAGGAGGGTTTTCAGACACACGAGTCCTTCGCTTGCACACAGACACAGACAGTTCATGGCAGCAGGGGCAGTATCTCCTGGGGTTCCTGCTGCCACGCCAGGAGCCTGGATGCGCCTAAGCCCTTGTGGGGTGCCACCTGCTCTGCCACTATCTGAGATGCCCCAGCGCCTGAGAGATGGAAACGCGGAGCTCTGTCCAAGAGAAGCACATCCCAGAGCTGCACGCGTGGGCTTTGCCAGGATTTAGAACCGTAAATGCAATGTGACACCGAGACACTCTTTGTCCCACATAACTTCAAGGTCTCCCCAGGAGGCTGATGGCAATTGCTCTTGCTCAGGGTCATCTCCCCACACCAACAGCAGGTGTGTGCTCCAGACTTGTCTGTGCAATGCAAACGGATACACCCTGTCTAGTTCTTCCGGTCTCTCCAAGGAAGGCAAAAGAATCTCTGTGTGCCGGGTGAGAAGCCAGCGCTGGAAGTTGTGGTTCTATTGGGAGTGCCAAGAGGGGATGGCAGGTCTGTGATGAATGCCCTGAGGAGATGACCTGGGTTTTCCAGTGCACATGGCAATAGATCACACCCTGCTTTGGTGGTCATTTATGTCCTACGGAGGTGACAGAGACGGGAAAGAGAATGAAATTTTTGAATGTGCCTCTGAGTGCCCCTCAACCTGCTGCAAATGTGCAGATTCCAGTACATCCAGTTCAGGTGTGAGAGGCTGTTCCCTGGTCCTCGGAGCAAGAAGCGCTGGACGAGGGACGCAGTAGAACTCGCTTACTGAGACTGCATCTCCATGAACCCCAAAAGAAGTGCGAGGGATGCCGCGTCCGAGTTTTCTCAGGGGAAGGTGTTTCTCCCATGCACCGCCTCCCCGTGGCACTGGTGCCACAGCCCCCGACAAAACCACAAGCGGTCTTTGTCCCTAGCAAAAGTGCTCCCTGGGAAATGTTCCCTGGGAAACTACAGAAACCAGGGACTTAAGGGACATCATTGGGATGTGCGGGACCTCATGGAATTAAACAAACCGTGGGATATCTTTGGAACTTCATGGAATCGAAGGGATAAAAGAAAAGAATTAAACCCCATGACCAGAAACCATTGGATGGAACATTTCTTTAATATGCCAGCTGGGGATTCATGGGGGTACTCTGCCATGCATGAATCAAAGAATCAGTATAAATTTCGGAGTATAAATACAGTGATACTTGAAAGACCCTCCCCTTCACAAGCAGTCCAAAATTCTCCCATGATTTTAGGGTCGAATAGCCTCTAGGATTTTATTCGTGGAGCAAGACTGCCATCTAGCGTCCATTTCTTCTGGGAGGGGCAGTCATTTTCACAGAGTGGTCTTCTCCCTTAGCAGGCCTCGTAGCATCTCTGATTGATCTCTCCGACCCCTAACCCCTAAACTAAATGCTTGAGGACCAGCTAAGACGTGTCTTAGAACTTCCCATTTGCTTAAACAATGTAGAATTGACTTTCTTCTTAACAGAACAATCTCTTATTAAACAAGTTTTCTGAGGCCTGTAAGCTAATTTCTTGAAGATGGGCATATGATACACTCTCTATTAGTTTCCATGTATCATCTACATTCTCTCTCCTACAACTAATTGTCGTCTTAAAAGAAAAGAAAAGACTGCTACCATGCCAAGAAAGCAAACCCCTTTGTTGATTAGGATTTTTCTCTAAGAAAAACTTGTGATTTACGAAGCCATTAAGGATGGAGATCCTCTCTCATTTCAGTGCCATTGTGACAATATGGGGCCTCATGTAACACATGGAACACAGACCACTGCGCATTCCCAAGCAATCAAGGGGCCATTGTAACACTCCAGGGCCTCATGGAAGACGGAGGCCCCGCAGAGAGACCTCAAATCAGAGGTTTGGGCAATCCTCAACCAGAGGAAGTTCAACAAGGGGAAGTGCCAGATTCTGTCCCTGTGATGGGGCGACCCCGAATGTCCGGACAGACCGGGAAGGATATTCTGCATAGCAGCGCTGGAAAATGGCCTCTGGGGTCCTGGTGGATGGCCAGTTGGCCAAGAGTCAGTGGTGCTCTGGCGCGGGCTCCCTGCTCGGTCACAGGAGGGTTTTCAGACACACGAGTCCTTCGCTTGCACACAGACACAGACAGTTCATGGCAGCAGGGGCAGTATCTCCTGGGGTTCCTGCTGCCACGCCAGGAGCCTGGATGCGCCTAAGCCCTTGTGGGGTGCCACCTGCTCTGCCACTATCTGAGATGCCCCAGCGCCTGAGAGATGGAAACGCGGAGCTCTGTCCAAGAGAAGCACATCCCAGAGCTGCACGCGTGGGCTTTGCCAGGATTTAGAACCGTAAATGCAATGTGACACCGAGACACTCTTTGTCCCACATAACTTCAAGGTCTCCCCAGGAGGCTGATGGCAATTGCTCTTGCTCAGGGTCATCTCCCCACACCAACAGCAGGTGTGTGCTCCAGACTTGTCTGTGCAATGCAAACGGATACACCCTGTCTAGTTCTTCCGGTCTCTCCAAGGAAGGCAAAAGAATCTCTGTGTGCCGGGTGAGAAGCCAGCGCTGGAAGTTGTGGTTCTATTGGGAGTGCCAAGAGGGGATGGCAGGTCTGTGATGAATGCCCTGAGGAGATGACCTGGGTTTTCCAGTGCACATGGCAATAGATCACACCCTGCTTTGGTGGTCATTTATGTCCTACGGAGGTGACAGAGACGGGAAAGAGAATGAAATTTTTGAATGTGCCTCTGAGTGCCCCTCAACCTGCTGCAAATGTGCAGATTCCAGTACATCCAGTTCAGGTGTGAGAGGCTGTTCCCTGGTCCTCGGAGCAAGAAGAGCTGGACGAGGGACGCAGTAGAACTCGCTTACTGAGACTGCATCTCCATGAATCCCAAAAGAAGTGCGAGGGATGCCGCGTCCGAGTTTTCTCAGGGGAAGGTGTTTCTCCCATGCACCGCCTCCCCGTGGCACTGGTGCCACAGCCCCCGACAAAACCACAAGCGGTCTTTGTCCCTAGCAAAAGTGCTCCCTGGGAAATGTTCCCTGGGAAACTACAGAAACCAGGGACTTAAGGGACATCATTGGGATGTGCGGGACCTCATGGAATTAAACAAACCGTGGGATATCTTTGGAACTTCATGGAATCGAAGGGATAAAAGAAAAGAATTAAACCCCATGACCAGAAACCATTGGATGGAACATTTCTTTAATATGCCAGCTGGGGATTCATGGGGGTACTCTGCCATGCATGAATCAAAGAATCAGTATAAATTTCGGAGTATAAATACAGTGATACTTGAAAGACCCTCCCCTTCACAAGCAGTCCAAAATTCTCCCATGATTTTAGGGTCGAATAGCCTCTTGGATTTTATTCGTGGAGCAAGACTGCCATCTAGCGTCCATTTCTTCTGGGAGGGGCAGTCATTTTCACAGAGTGGTCTTCTCCCTTAGCAGGCCTCGTAGCATCTCTGATTGATCTCTCCGACCCCTAACCCCTAAACTAAATGCTTGAGGACCAGCTAAGACGTGTCTTAGAACTTCCCATTTGCTTAAACAATGTAGAATTGACTTTCTTCTTAACAGAACAATCTCTTATTAAACAAGTTTTCTGAGGCCTGTAAGCTAATTTCTTGAAGATGGGCATATGATACACTCTCTATTAGTTTCCATGTATCATCTACATTCTCTCTCCTACAACTAATTGTCGTCTTAAAAGAAAAGAAAAGACTGCTACCATGCCAAGAAAGCAAACCCCTTTGTTGATTAGGATTTTTCTCTAAGAAAAACTTGTGATTTACGAAGCCATTAAGGATGGAGATCCTCTCTCATTTCAGTGCCATTGTGACAATATGGGGCCTCATGTAACACATGGAACACAGACCACTGCGCATTCCCAAGCAATCAAGGGGCCATTGTAACACTCCAGGGCCTCATGGAAGACGGAGGCCCCGCAGAGAGACCTCAAATCAGAGGTTTGGGCAATCCTCAACCAGAGGAAGTTCAACAAGGGGAAGTGCCAGATTCTGTCCCTGTGATGGGGCGACCCCGAATGTCCGGACAGACCGGGAAGGATATTCTGCATAGCAGCGCTGGAAAATGGCCTCTGGGGTCCTGGTGGATGGCCAGTTGGCCAAGAGTCAGTGGTGCTCTGGCGCGGGCTCCCTGCTCGGTCACAGGAGGGTTTTCAGACACACGAGTCCTTCGCTTGCACACAGACACAGACAGTTCATGGCAGCAGGGGCAGTATCTCCTGGGGTTCCTGCTGCCACGCCAGGAGCCTGGATGCGCCTAAGCCCTTGTGGGGTGCCACCTGCTCTGCCACTATCTGAGATGCCCCAGCGCCTGAGAGATGGAAACGCGGAGCTCTGTCCAAGAGAAGCACATCCCAGAGCTGCACGCGTGGGCTTTGCCAGGATTTAGAACCGTAAATGCAATGTGACACCGAGACACTCTTTGTCCCACATAACTTCAAGGTCTCCCCAGGAGGCTGATGGCAATTGCTCTTGCTCAGGGTCATCTCCCCACACCAACAGCAGGTGTGTGCTCCAGACTTGTCTGTGCAATGCAAACGGATACACCCTGTCTAGTTCTTCCGGTCTCTCCAAGGAAGGCAAAAGAATCTCTGTGTGCCGGGTGAGAAGCCAGCGCTGGAAGTTGTGGTTCTATTGGGAGTGCCAAGAGGGGATGGCAGGTCTGTGATGAATGCCCTGAGGAGATGACCTGGGTTTTCCAGTGCACATGGCAATAGATCACACCCTGCTTTGGTGGTCATTTATGTCCTACGGAGGTGACAGAGACGGGAAAGAGAATGAAATTTTTGAATGTGCCTCTGAGTGCCCCTCAACCTGCTGCAAATGTGCAGATTCCAGTACATCCAGTTCAGGTGTGAGAGGCTGTTCCCTGGTCCTCGGAGCAAGAAGCGCTGGACGAGGGACGCAGTAGAACTCGCTTACTGAGACTGCATCTCCATGAACCCCAAAAGAAGTGCGAGGGATGCCGCGTCCGAGTTTTCTCAGGGGAAGGTGTTTCTCCCATGCACCGCCTCCCCGTGGCACTGGTGCCACAGCCCCCGACAAAACCACAAGCGGTCTTTGTCCCTAGCAAAAGTGCTCCCTGGGAAATGTTCCCTGGGAAACTACAGAAACCAGGGACTTAAGGGACATCATTGGGATGTGCGGGACCTCATGGAATTAAACAAACCGTGGGATATCTTTGGAACTTCATGGAATCGAAGGGATAAAAGAAAAGAATTAAACCCCATGACCAGAAACCATTGGATGGAACATTTCTTTAATATGCCAGCTGGGGATTCATGGGGGTACTCTGCCATGCATGAATCAAAGAATCAGTATAAATTTCGGAGTATAAATACAGTGATACTTGAAAGACCCTCCCCTTCACAAGCAGTCCAAAATTCTCCCATGATTTTAGGGTCGAATAGCCTCTTGGATTTTATTCGTGGAGCAAGACTGCCATCTAGCGTCCATTTCTTCTGGGAGGGGCAGTCATTTTCACAGAGTGGTCTTCTCCCTTAGCAGGCCTCGTAGCATCTCTGATTGATCTCTCCGACCCCTAACCCCTAAACTAAATGCTTGAGGACCAGCTAAGACGTGTCTTAGAACTTCCCATTTGCTTAAACAATGTAGAATTGACTTTCTTCTTAACAGAACAATCTCTTATTAAACAAGTTTTCTGAGGCCTGTAAGCTAATTTCTTGAAGATGGGCATATGATACACTCTCTATTAGTTTCCATGTATCATCTACATTCTCTCTCCTACAACTAATTGTCGTCTTAAAAGAAAAGAAAAGACTGCTACCATGCCAAGAAAGCAAACCCCTTTGTTGATTAGGATTTTTCTCTAAGAAAAACTTGTGATTTACGAAGCCATTAAGGATGGAGATCCTCTCTCATTTCAGTGCCATTGTGACAATATGGGGCCTCATGTAACACATGGAACACAGACCACTGCGCATTCCCAAGCAATCAAGGGGCCATTGTAACACTCCAGGGCCTCATGGAAGACGGAGGCCCCGCAGAGAGACCTCAAATCAGAGGTTTGGGCAATCCTCAACCAGAGGAAGTTCAACAAGGGGAAGTGCCAGATTCTGTCCCTGTGATGGGGCGACCCCGAATGTCCGGACAGACCGGGAAGGATATTCTGCATAGCAGCGCTGGAAAATGGCCTCTGGGGTCCTGGTGGATGGCCAGTTGGCCAAGAGTCAGTGGTGCTCTGGCGCGGGCTCCCTGCTCGGTCACAGGAGGGTTTTCAGACACACGAGTCCTTCGCTTGCACACAGACACAGACAGTTCATGGCAGCAGGGGCAGTATCTCCTGGGGTTCCTGCTGCCACGCCAGGAGCCTGGATGCGCCTAAGCCCTTGTGGGGTGCCACCTGCTCTGCCACTATCTGAGATGCCCCAGCGCCTGAGAGATGGAAACGCGGAGCTCTGTCCAAGAGAAGCACATCCCAGAGCTGCACGCGTGGGCTTTGCCAGGATTTAGAACCGTAAATGCAATGTGACACCGAGACACTCTTTGTCCCACATAACTTCAAGGTCTCCCCAGGAGGCTGATGGCAATTGCTCTTGCTCAGGGTCATCTCCCCACACCAACAGCAGGTGTGTGCTCCAGACTTGTCTGTGCAATGCAAACGGATACACCCTGTCTAGTTCTTCCGGTCTCTCCAAGGAAGGCAAAAGAATCTCTGTGTGCCGGGTGAGAAGCCAGCGCTGGAAGTTGTGGTTCTATTGGGAGTGCCAAGAGGGGATGGCAGGTCTGTGATGAATGCCCTGAGGAGATGACCTGGGTTTTCCAGTGCACATGGCAATAGATCACACCCTGCTTTGGTGGTCATTTATGTCCTACGGAGGTGACAGAGACGGGAAAGAGAATGAAATTTTTGAATGTGCCTCTGAGTGCCCCTCAACCTGCTGCAAATGTGCAGATTCCAGTACATCCAGTTCAGGTGTGAGAGGCTGTTCCCTGGTCCTCGGAGCAAGAAGAGCTGGACGAGGGACGCAGTAGAACTCGCTTACTGAGACTGCATCTCCATGAATCCCAAAAGAAGTGCGAGGGATGCCGCGTCCGAGTTTTCTCAGGGGAAGGTGTTTCTCCCATGCACCGCCTCCCCGTGGCACTGGTGCCACAGCCCCCGACAAAACCACAAGCGGTCTTTGTCCCTAGCAAAAGTGCTCCCTGGGAAATGTTCCCTGGGAAACTACAGAAACCAGGGACTTAAGGGACATCATTGGGATGTGCGGGACCTCATGGAATTAAACAAACCGTGGGATATCTTTGGAACTTCATGGAATCGAAGGGATAAAAGAAAAGAATTAAACCCCATGACCAGAAACCATTGGATGGAACATTTCTTTAATATGCCAGCTGGGGATTCATGGGGGTACTCTGCCATGCATGAATCAAAGAATCAGTATAAATTTCGGAGTATAAATACAGTGATACTTGAAAGACCCTCCCCTTCACAAGCAGTCCAAAATTCTCCCATGATTTTAGGGTCGAATAGCCTCTTGGATTTTATTCGTGGAGCAAGACTGCCATCTAGCGTCCATTTCTTCTGGGAGGGGCAGTCATTTTCACAGAGTGGTCTTCTCCCTTAGCAGGCCTCGTAGCATCTCTGATTGATCTCTCCGACCCCTAACCCCTAAACTAAATGCTTGAGGACCAGCTAAGACGTGTCTTAGAACTTCCCATTTGCTTAAACAATGTAGAATTGACTTTCTTCTTAACAGAACAATCTCTTATTAAACAAGTTTTCTGAGGCCTGTAAGCTAATTTCTTGAAGATGGGCATATGATACACTCTCTATTAGTTTCCATGTATCATCTACATTCTCTCTCCTACAACTAATTGTCGTCTTAAAAGAAAAGAAAAGACTGCTACCATGCCAAGAAAGCAAACCCCTTTGTTGATTAGGATTTTTCTCTAAGAAAAACTTGTGATTTACGAAGCCATTAAGGATGGAGATCCTCTCTCATTTCAGTGCCATTGTGACAATATGGGGCCTCATGTAACACATGGAACACAGACCACTGCGCATTCCCAAGCAATCAAGGGGCCATTGTAACACTCCAGGGCCTCATGGAAGACGGAGGCCCCGCAGAGAGACCTCAAATCAGAGGTTTGGGCAATCCTCAACCAGAGGAAGTTCAACAAGGGGAAGTGCCAGATTCTGTCCCTGTGATGGGGCGACCCCGAATGTCCGGACAGACCGGGAAGGATATTCTGCATAGCAGCGCTGGAAAATGGCCTCTGGGGTCCTGGTGGATGGCCAGTTGGCCAAGAGTCAGTGGTGCTCTGGCGCGGGCTCCCTGCTCGGTCACAGGAGGGTTTTCAGACACACGAGTCCTTCGCTTGCACACAGACACAGACAGTTCATGGCAGCAGGGGCAGTATCTCCTGGGGTTCCTGCTGCCACGCCAGGAGCCTGGATGCGCCTAAGCCCTTGTGGGGTGCCACCTGCTCTGCCACTATCTGAGATGCCCCAGCGCCTGAGAGATGGAAACGCGGAGCTCTGTCCAAGAGAAGCACATCCCAGAGCTGCACGCGTGGGCTTTGCCAGGATTTAGAACCGTAAATGCAATGTGACACCGAGACACTCTTTGTCCCACATAACTTCAAGGTCTCCCCAGGAGGCTGATGGCAATTGCTCTTGCTCAGGGTCATCTCCCCACACCAACAGCAGGTGTGTGCTCCAGACTTGTCTGTGCAATGCAAACGGATACACCCTGTCTAGTTCTTCCGGTCTCTCCAAGGAAGGCAAAAGAATCTCTGTGTGCCGGGTGAGAAGCCAGCGCTGGAAGTTGTGGTTCTATTGGGAGTGCCAAGAGGGGATGGCAGGTCTGTGATGAATGCCCTGAGGAGATGACCTGGGTTTTCCAGTGCACATGGCAATAGATCACACCCTGCTTTGGTGGTCATTTATGTCCTACGGAGGTGACAGAGACGGGAAAGAGAATGAAATTTTTGAATGTGCCTCTGAGTGCCCCTCAACCTGCTGCAAATGTGCAGATTCCAGTACATCCAGTTCAGGTGTGAGAGGCTGTTCCCTGGTCCTCGGAGCAAGAAGCGCTGGACGAGGGACGCAGTAGAACTCGCTTACTGAGACTGCATCTCCATGAACCCCAAAAGAAGTGCGAGGGATGCCGCGTCCGAGTTTTCTCAGGGGAAGGTGTTTCTCCCATGCACCGCCTCCCCGTGGCACTGGTGCCACAGCCCCCGACAAAACCACAAGCGGTCTTTGTCCCTAGCAAAAGTGCTCCCTGGGAAATGTTCCCTGGGAAACTACAGAAACCAGGGACTTAAGGGACATCATTGGGATGTGCGGGACCTCATGGAATTAAACAAACCGTGGGATATCTTTGGAACTTCATGGAATCGAAGGGATAAAAGAAAAGAATTAAACCCCATGACCAGAAACCATTGGATGGAACATTTCTTTAATATGCCAGCTGGGGATTCATGGGGGTACTCTGCCATGCATGAATCAAAGAATCAGTATAAATTTCGGAGTATAAATACAGTGATACTTGAAAGACCCTCCCCTTCACAAGCAGTCCAAAATTCTCCCATGATTTTAGGGTCGAATAGCCTCTTGGATTTTATTCGTGGAGCAAGACTGCCATCTAGCGTCCATTTCTTCTGGGAGGGGCAGTCATTTTCACAGAGTGGTCTTCTCCCTTAGCAGGCCTCGTAGCATCTCTGATTGATCTCTCCGACCCCTAACCCCTAAACTAAATGCTTGAGGACCAGCTAAGACGTGTCTTAGAACTTCCCATTTGCTTAAACAATGTAGAATTGACTTTCTTCTTAACAGAACAATCTCTTATTAAACAAGTTTTCTGAGGCCTGTAAGCTAATTTCTTGAAGATGGGCATATGATACACTCTCTATTAGTTTCCATGTATCATCTACATTCTCTCTCCTACAACTAATTGTCGTCTTAAAAGAAAAGAAAAGACTGCTACCATGCCAAGAAAGCAAACCCCTTTGTTGATTAGGATTTTTCTCTAAGAAAAACTTGTGATTTACGAAGCCATTAAGGATGGAGATCCTCTCTCATTTCAGTGCCATTGTGACAATATGGGGCCTCATGTAACACATGGAACACAGACCACTGCGCATTCCCAAGCAATCAAGGGGCCATTGTAACACTCCAGGGCCTCATGGAAGACGGAGGCCCCGCAGAGAGACCTCAAATCAGAGGTTTGGGCAATCCTCAACCAGAGGAAGTTCAACAAGGGGAAGTGCCAGATTCTGTCCCTGTGATGGGGCGACCCCGAATGTCCGGACAGACCGGGAAGGATATTCTGCATAGCAGCGCTGGAAAATGGCCTCTGGGGTCCTGGTGGATGGCCAGTTGGCCAAGAGTCAGTGGTGCTCTGGCGCGGGCTCCCTGCTCGGTCACAGGAGGGTTTTCAGACACACGAGTCCTTCGCTTGCACACAGACACAGACAGTTCATGGCAGCAGGGGCAGTATCTCCTGGGGTTCCTGCTGCCACGCCAGGAGCCTGGATGCGCCTAAGCCCTTGTGGGGTGCCACCTGCTCTGCCACTATCTGAGATGCCCCAGCGCCTGAGAGATGGAAACGCGGAGCTCTGTCCAAGAGAAGCACATCCCAGAGCTGCACGCGTGGGCTTTGCCAGGATTTAGAACCGTAAATGCAATGTGACACCGAGACACTCTTTGTCCCACATAACTTCAAGGTCTCCCCAGGAGGCTGATGGCAATTGCTCTTGCTCAGGGTCATCTCCCCACACCAACAGCAGGTGTGTGCTCCAGACTTGTCTGTGCAATGCAAACGGATACACCCTGTCTAGTTCTTCCGGTCTCTCCAAGGAAGGCAAAAGAATCTCTGTGTGCCGGGTGAGAAGCCAGCGCTGGAAGTTGTGGTTCTATTGGGAGTGCCAAGAGGGGATGGCAGGTCTGTGATGAATGCCCTGAGGAGATGACCTGGGTTTTCCAGTGCACATGGCAATAGATCACACCCTGCTTTGGTGGTCATTTATGTCCTACGGAGGTGACAGAGACGGGAAAGAGAATGAAATTTTTGAATGTGCCTCTGAGTGCCCCTCAACCTGCTGCAAATGTGCAGATTCCAGTACATCCAGTTCAGGTGTGAGAGGCTGTTCCCTGGTCCTCGGAGCAAGAAGCGCTGGACGAGGGACGCAGTAGAACTCGCTTACTGAGACTGCATCTCCATGAACCCCAAAAGAAGTGCGAGGGATGCCGCGTCCGAGTTTTCTCAGGGGAAGGTGTTTCTCCCATGCACCGCCTCCCCGTGGCACTGGTGCCACAGCCCCCGACAAAACCACAAGCGGTCTTTGTCCCTAGCAAAAGTGCTCCCTGGGAAATGTTCCCTGGGAAACTACAGAAACCAGGGACTTAAGGGACATCATTGGGATGTGCGGGACCTCATGGAATTAAACAAACCGTGGGATATCTTTGGAACTTCATGGAATCGAAGGGATAAAAGAAAAGAATTAAACCCCATGACCAGAAACCACTGGATGGAACATTTCTTTAATATGCCAGCTGGGGATTCATGGGGGTACTCTGCCATGCATGAATCAAAGAATCAGTATAAATTTCGGAGTATAAATACAGTGATACTTGAAAGACCCTCCCCTTCACAAGCAGTCCAAAATTCTCCCATGATTTTAGGGTCGAATAGCCTCTTGGATTTTATTCGTGGAGCAAGACTGCCATCTAGCGTCCATTTCTTCTGGGAGGGGCAGTCATTTTCACAGAGTGGTCTTCTCCCTTAGCAGGCCTCGTAGCATCTCTGATTGATCTCTCCGACCCCTAACCCCTAAACTAAATGCTTGAGGACCAGCTAAGACGTGTCTTAGAACTTCCCATTTGCTTAAACAATGTAGAATTGACTTTCTTCTTAACAGAACAATCTCTTATTAAACAAGTTTTCTGAGGCCTGTAAGCTAATTTCTTGAAGATGGGCATATGATACACTCTCTATTAGTTTCCATGTATCATCTACATTCTCTCTCCTACAACTAATTGTCGTCTTAAAAGAAAAGAAAAGACTGCTACCATGCCAAGAAAGCAAACCCCTTTGTTGATTAGGATTTTTCTCTAAGAAAAACTTGTGATTTACGAAGCCATTAAGGATGGAGATCCTCTCTCATTTCAGTGCCATTGTGACAATATGGGGCCTCATGTAACACATGGAACACAGACCACTGCGCATTCCCAAGCAATCAAGGGGCCATTGTAACACTCCAGGGCCTCATGGAAGACGGAGGCCCCGCAGAGAGACCTCAAATCAGAGGTTTGGGCAATCCTCAACCAGAGGAAGTTCAACAAGGGGAAGTGCCAGATTCTGTCCCTGTGATGGGGCGACCCCGAATGTCCGGACAGACCGGGAAGGATATTCTGCATAGCAGCGCTGGAAAATGGCCTCTGGGGTCCTGGTGGATGGCCAGTTGGCCAAGAGTCAGTGGTGCTCTGGCGCGGGCTCCCTGCTCGGTCACAGGAGGGTTTTCAGACACACGAGTCCTTCGCTTGCACACAGACACAGACAGTTCATGGCAGCAGGGGCAGTATCTCCTGGGGTTCCTGCTGCCACGCCAGGAGCCTGGATGCGCCTAAGCCCTTGTGGGGTGCCACCTGCTCTGCCACTATCTGAGATGCCCCAGCGCCTGAGAGATGGAAACGCGGAGCTCTGTCCAAGAGAAGCACATCCCAGAGCTGCACGCGTGGGCTTTGCCAGGATTTAGAACCGTAAATGCAATGTGACACCGAGACACTCTTTGTCCCACATAACTTCAAGGTCTCCCCAGGAGGCTGATGGCAATTGCTCTTGCTCAGGGTCATCTCCCCACACCAACAGCAGGTGTGTGCTCCAGACTTGTCTGTGCAATGCAAACGGATACACCCTGTCTAGTTCTTCCGGTCTCTCCAAGGAAGGCAAAAGAATCTCTGTGTGCCGGGTGAGAAGCCAGCGCTGGAAGTTGTGGTTCTATTGGGAGTGCCAAGAGGGGATGGCAGGTCTGTGATGAATGCCCTGAGGAGATGACCTGGGTTTTCCAGTGCACATGGCAATAGATCACACCCTGCTTTGGTGGTCATTTATGTCCTACGGAGGTGACAGAGACGGGAAAGAGAATGAAATTTTTGAATGTGCCTCTGAGTGCCCCTCAACCTGCTGCAAATGTGCAGATTCCAGTACATCCAGTTCAGGTGTGAGAGGCTGTTCCCTGGTCCTCGGAGCAAGAAGCGCTGGACGAGGGACGCAGTAGAACTCGCTTACTGAGACTGCATCTCCATGAACCCCAAAAGAAGTGCGAGGGATGCCGCGTCCGAGTTTTCTCAGGGGAAGGTGTTTCTCCCATGCACCGCCTCCCCGTGGCACTGGTGCCACAGCCCCCGACAAAACCACAAGCGGTCTTTGTCCCTAGCAAAAGTGCTCCCTGGGAAATGTTCCCTGGGAAACTACAGAAACCAGGGACTTAAGGGACATCATTGGGATGTGCGGGACCTCATGGAATTAAACAAACCGTGGGATATCTTTGGAACTTCATGGAATCGAAGGGATAAAAGAAAAGAATTAAACCCCATGACCAGAAACCATTGGATGGAACATTTCTTTAATATGCCAGCTGGGGATTCATGGGGGTACTCTGCCATGCATGAATCAAAGAATCAGTATAAATTTCGGAGTATAAATACAGTGATACTTGAAAGACCCTCCCCTTCACAAGCAGTCCAAAATTCTCCCATGATTTTAGGGTCGAATAGCCTCTTGGATTTTATTCGTGGAGCAAGACTGCCATCTAGCGTCCATTTCTTCTGGGAGGGGCAGTCATTTTCACAGAGTGGTCTTCTCCCTTAGCAGGCCTCGTAGCATCTCTGATTGATCTCTCCGACCCCTAACCCCTAAACTAAATGCTTGAGGACCAGCTAAGACGTGTCTTAGAACTTCCCATTTGCTTAAACAATGTAGAATTGACTTTCTTCTTAACAGAACAATCTCTTATTAAACAAGTTTTCTGAGGCCTGTAAGCTAATTTCTTGAAGATGGGCATATGATACACTCTCTATTAGTTTCCATGTATCATCTACATTCTCTCTCCTACAACTAATTGTCGTCTTAAAAGAAAAGAAAAGACTGCTACCATGCCAAGAAAGCAAACCCCTTTGTTGATTAGGATTTTTCTCTAAGAAAAACTTGTGATTTACGAAGCCATTAAGGATGGAGATCCTCTCTCATTTCAGTGCCATTGTGACAATATGGGGCCTCATGTAACACATGGAACACAGACCACTGCGCATTCCCAAGCAATCAAGGGGCCATTGTAACACTCCAGGGCCTCATGGAAGACGGAGGCCCCGCAGAGAGACCTCAAATCAGAGGTTTGGGCAATCCTCAACCAGAGGAAGTTCAACAAGGGGAAGTGCCAGATTCTGTCCCTGTGATGGGGCGACCCCGAATGTCCGGACAGACCGGGAAGGATATTCTGCATAGCAGCGCTGGAAAATGGCCTCTGGGGTCCTGGTGGATGGCCAGTTGGCCAAGAGTCAGTGGTGCTCTGGCGCGGGCTCCCTGCTCGGTCACAGGAGGGTTTTCAGACACACGAGTCCTTCGCTTGCACACAGACACAGACAGTTCATGGCAGCAGGGGCAGTATCTCCTGGGGTTCCTGCTGCCACGCCAGGAGCCTGGATGCGCCTAAGCCCTTGTGGGGTGCCACCTGCTCTGCCACTATCTGAGATGCCCCAGCGCCTGAGAGATGGAAACGCGGAGCTCTGTCCAAGAGAAGCACATCCCAGAGCTGCACGCGTGGGCTTTGCCAGGATTTAGAACCGTAAATGCAATGTGACACCGAGACACTCTTTGTCCCACATAACTTCAAGGTCTCCCCAGGAGGCTGATGGCAATTGCTCTTGCTCAGGGTCATCTCCCCACACCAACAGCAGGTGTGTGCTCCAGACTTGTCTGTGCAATGCAAACGGATACACCCTGTCTAGTTCTTCCGGTCTCTCCAAGGAAGGCAAAAGAATCTCTGTGTGCCGGGTGAGAAGCCAGCGCTGGAAGTTGTGGTTCTATTGGGAGTGCCAAGAGGGGATGGCAGGTCTGTGATGAATGCCCTGAGGAGATGACCTGGGTTTTCCAGTGCACATGGCAATAGATCACACCCTGCTTTGGTGGTCATTTATGTCCTACGGAGGTGACAGAGACGGGAAAGAGAATGAAATTTTTGAATGTGCCTCTGAGTGCCCCTCAACCTGCTGCAAATGTGCAGATTCCAGTACATCCAGTTCAGGTGTGAGAGGCTGTTCCCTGGTCCTCGGAGCAAGAAGCGCTGGACGAGGGACGCAGTAGAACTCGCTTACTGAGACTGCATCTCCATGAACCCCAAAAGAAGTGCGAGGGATGCCGCGTCCGAGTTTTCTCAGGGGAAGGTGTTTCTCCCATGCACCGCCTCCCCGTGGCACTGGTGCCACAGCCCCCGACAAAACCACAAGCGGTCTTTGTCCCTAGCAAAAGTGCTCCCTGGGAAATGTTCCCTGGGAAACTACAGAAACCAGGGACTTAAGGGACATCATTGGGATGTGCGGGACCTCATGGAATTAAACAAACCGTGGGATATCTTTGGAACTTCATGGAATCGAAGGGATAAAAGAAAAGAATTAAACCCCATGACCAGAAACCATTGGATGGAACATTTCTTTAATATGCCAGCTGGGGATTCATGGGGGTACTCTGCCATGCATGAATCAAAGAATCAGTATAAATTTCGGAGTATAAATACAGTGATACTTGAAAGACCCTCCCCTTCACAAGCAGTCCAAAATTCTCCCATGATTTTAGGGTCGAATAGCCTCTTGGATTTTATTCGTGGAGCAAGACTGCCATCTAGCGTCCATTTCTTCTGGGAGGGGCAGTCATTTTCACAGAGTGGTCTTCTCCCTTAGCAGGCCTCGTAGCATCTCTGATTGATCTCTCCGACCCCTAACCCCTAAACTAAATGCTTGAGGACCAGCTAAGACGTGTCTTAGAACTTCCCATTTGCTTAAACAATGTAGAATTGACTTTCTTCTTAACAGAACAATCTCTTATTAAACAAGTTTTCTGAGGCCTGTAAGCTAATTTCTTGAAGATGGGCATATGATACACTCTCTATTAGTTTCCATGTATCATCTACATTCTCTCTCCTACAACTAATTGTCGTCTTAAAAGAAAAGAAAAGACTGCTACCATGCCAAGAAAGCAAACCCCTTTGTTGATTAGGATTTTTCTCTAAGAAAAACTTGTGATTTACGAAGCCATTAAGGATGGAGATCCTCTCTCATTTCAGTGCCATTGTGACAATATGGGGCCTCATGTAACACATGGAACACAGACCACTGCGCATTCCCAAGCAATCAAGGGGCCATTGTAACACTCCAGGGCCTCATGGAAGACGGAGGCCCCGCAGAGAGACCTCAAATCAGAGGTTTGGGCAATCCTCAACCAGAGGAAGTTCAACAAGGGGAAGTGCCAGATTCTGTCCCTGTGATGGGGCGACCCCGAATGTCCGGACAGACCGGGAAGGATATTCTGCATAGCAGCGCTGGAAAATGGCCTCTGGGGTCCTGGTGGATGGCCAGTTGGCCAAGAGTCAGTGGTGCTCTGGCGCGGGCTCCCTGCTCGGTCACAGGAGGGTTTTCAGACACACGAGTCCTTCGCTTGCACACAGACACAGACAGTTCATGGCAGCAGGGGCAGTATCTCCTGGGGTTCCTGCTGCCACGCCAGGAGCCTGGATGCGCCTAAGCCCTTGTGGGGTGCCACCTGCTCTGCCACTATCTGAGATGCCCCAGCGCCTGAGAGATGGAAACGCGGAGCTCTGTCCAAGAGAAGCACATCCCAGAGCTGCACGCGTGGGCTTTGCCAGGATTTAGAACCGTAAATGCAATGTGACACCGAGACACTCTTTGTCCCACATAACTTCAAGGTCTCCCCAGGAGGCTGATGGCAATTGCTCTTGCTCAGGGTCATCTCCCCACACCAACAGCAGGTGTGTGCTCCAGACTTGTCTGTGCAATGCAAACGGATACACCCTGTCTAGTTCTTCCGGTCTCTCCAAGGAAGGCAAAAGAATCTCTGTGTGCCGGGTGAGAAGCCAGCGCTGGAAGTTGTGGTTCTATTGGGAGTGCCAAGAGGGGATGGCAGGTCTGTGATGAATGCCCTGAGGAGATGACCTGGGTTTTCCAGTGCACATGGCAATAGATCACACCCTGCTTTGGTGGTCATTTATGTCCTACGGAGGTGACAGAGACGGGAAAGAGAATGAAATTTTTGAATGTGCCTCTGAGTGCCCCTCAACCTGCTGCAAATGTGCAGATTCCAGTACATCCAGTTCAGGTGTGAGAGGCTGTTCCCTGGTCCTCGGAGCAAGAAGCGCTGGACGAGGGACGCAGTAGAACTCGCTTACTGAGACTGCATCTCCATGAACCCCAAAAGAAGTGCGAGGGATGCCGCGTCCGAGTTTTCTCAGGGGAAGGTGTTTCTCCCATGCACCGCCTCCCCGTGGCACTGGTGCCACAGCCCCCGACAAAACCACAAGCGGTCTTTGTCCCTAGCAAAAGTGCTCCCTGGGAAATGTTCCCTGGGAAACTACAGAAACCAGGGACTTAAGGGACATCATTGGGATGTGCGGGACCTCATGGAATTAAACAAACCGTGGGATATCTTTGGAACTTCATGGAATCGAAGGGATAAAAGAAAAGAATTAAACCCCATGACCAGAAACCATTGGATGGAACATTTCTTTAATATGCCAGCTGGGGATTCATGGGGGTACTCTGCCATGCATGAATCAAAGAATCAGTATAAATTTCGGAGTATAAATACAGTGATACTTGAAAGACCCTCCCCTTCACAAGCAGTCCAAAATTCTCCCATGATTTTAGGGTCGAATAGCCTCTAGGATTTTATTCGTGGAGCAAGACTGCCATCTAGCGTCCATTTCTTCTGGGAGGGGCAGTCATTTTCACAGAGTGGTCTTCTCCCTTAGCAGGCCTCGTAGCATCTCTGATTGATCTCTCCGACCCCTAACCCCTAAACTAAATGCTTGAGGACCAGCTAAGACGTGTCTTAGAACTTCCCATTTGCTTAAACAATGTAGAATTGACTTTCTTCTTAACAGAACAATCTCTTATTAAACAAGTTTTCTGAGGCCTGTAAGCTAATTTCTTGAAGATGGGCATATGATACACTCTCTATTAGTTTCCATGTATCATCTACATTCTCTCTCCTACAACTAATTGTCGTCTTAAAAGAAAAGAAAAGACTGCTACCATGCCAAGAAAGCAAACCCCTTTGTTGATTAGGATTTTTCTCTAAGAAAAACTTGTGATTTACGAAGCCATTAAGGATGGAGATCCTCTCTCATTTCAGTGCCATTGTGACAATATGGGGCCTCATGTAACACATGGAACACAGACCACTGCGCATTCCCAAGCAATCAAGGGGCCATTGTAACACTCCAGGGCCTCATGGAAGACGGAGGCCCCGCAGAGAGACCTCAAATCAGAGGTTTGGGCAATCCTCAACCAGAGGAAGTTCAACAAGGGGAAGTGCCAGATTCTGTCCCTGTGATGGGGCGACCCCGAATGTCCGGACAGACCGGGAAGGATATTCTGCATAGCAGCGCTGGAAAATGGCCTCTGGGGTCCTGGTGGATGGCCAGTTGGCCAAGAGTCAGTGGTGCTCTGGCGCGGGCTCCCTGCTCGGTCACAGGAGGGTTTTCAGACACACGAGTCCTTCGCTTGCACACAGACACAGACAGTTCATGGCAGCAGGGGCAGTATCTCCTGGGGTTCCTGCTGCCACGCCAGGAGCCTGGATGCGCCTAAGCCCTTGTGGGGTGCCACCTGCTCTGCCACTATCTGAGATGCCCCAGCGCCTGAGAGATGGAAACGCGGAGCTCTGTCCAAGAGAAGCACATCCCAGAGCTGCACGCGTGGGCTTTGCCAGGATTTAGAACCGTAAATGCAATGTGACACCGAGACACTCTTTGTCCCACATAACTTCAAGGTCTCCCCAGGAGGCTGATGGCAATTGCTCTTGCTCAGGGTCATCTCCCCACACCAACAGCAGGTGTGTGCTCCAGACTTGTCTGTGCAATGCAAACGGATACACCCTGTCTAGTTCTTCCGGTCTCTCCAAGGAAGGCAAAAGAATCTCTGTGTGCCGGGTGAGAAGCCAGCGCTGGAAGTTGTGGTTCTATTGGGAGTGCCAAGAGGGGATGGCAGGTCTGTGATGAATGCCCTGAGGAGATGACCTGGGTTTTCCAGTGCACATGGCAATAGATCACACCCTGCTTTGGTGGTCATTTATGTCCTACGGAGGTGACAGAGACGGGAAAGAGAATGAAATTTTTGAATGTGCCTCTGAGTGCCCCTCAACCTGCTGCAAATGTGCAGATTCCAGTACATCCAGTTCAGGTGTGAGAGGCTGTTCCCTGGTCCTCGGAGCAAGAAGCGCTGGACGAGGGACGCAGTAGAACTCGCTTACTGAGACTGCATCTCCATGAACCCCAAAAGAAGTGCGAGGGATGCCGCGTCCGAGTTTTCTCAGGGGAAGGTGTTTCTCCCATGCACCGCCTCCCCGTGGCACTGGTGCCACAGCCCCCGACAAAACCACAAGCGGTCTTTGTCCCTAGCAAAAGTGCTCCCTGGGAAATGTTCCCTGGGAAACTACAGAAACCAGGGACTTAAGGGACATCATTGGGATGTGCGGGACCTCATGGAATTAAACAAACCGTGGGATATCTTTGGAACTTCATGGAATCGAAGGGATAAAAGAAAAGAATTAAACCCCATGACCAGAAACCATTGGATGGAACATTTCTTTAATATGCCAGCTGGGGATTCATGGGGGTACTCTGCCATGCATGAATCAAAGAATCAGTATAAATTTCGGAGTATAAATACAGTGATACTTGAAAGACCCTCCCCTTCACAAGCAGTCCAAAATTCTCCCATGATTTTAGGGTCGAATAGCCTCTTGGATTTTATTCGTGGAGCAAGACTGCCATCTAGCGTCCATTTCTTCTGGGAGGGGCAGTCATTTTCACAGAGTGGTCTTCTCCCTTAGCAGGCCTCGTAGCATCTCTGATTGATCTCTCCGACCCCTAACCCCTAAACTAAATGCTTGAGGACCAGCTAAGACGTGTCTTAGAACTTCCCATTTGCTTAAACAATGTAGAATTGACTTTCTTCTTAACAGAACAATCTCTTATTAAACAAGTTTTCTGAGGCCTGTAAGCTAATTTCTTGAAGATGGGCATATGATACACTCTCTATTAGTTTCCATGTATCATCTACATTCTCTCTCCTACAACTAATTGTCGTCTTAAAAGAAAAGAAAAGACTGCTACCATGCCAAGAAAGCAAACCCCTTTGTTGATTAGGATTTTTCTCTAAGAAAAACTTGTGATTTACGAAGCCATTAAGGATGGAGATCCTCTCTCATTTCAGTGCCATTGTGACAATATGGGGCCTCATGTAACACATGGAACACAGACCACTGCGCATTCCCAAGCAATCAAGGGGCCATTGTAACACTCCAGGGCCTCATGGAAGACGGAGGCCCCGCAGAGAGACCTCAAATCAGAGGTTTGGGCAATCCTCAACCAGAGGAAGTTCAACAAGGGGAAGTGCCAGATTCTGTCCCTGTGATGGGGCGACCCCGAATGTCCGGACAGACCGGGAAGGATATTCTGCATAGCAGCGCTGGAAAATGGCCTCTGGGGTCCTGGTGGATGGCCAGTTGGCCAAGAGTCAGTGGTGCTCTGGCGCGGGCTCCCTGCTCGGTCACAGGAGGGTTTTCAGACACACGAGTCCTTCGCTTGCACACAGACACAGACAGTTCATGGCAGCAGGGGCAGTATCTCCTGGGGTTCCTGCTGCCACGCCAGGAGCCTGGATGCGCCTAAGCCCTTGTGGGGTGCCACCTGCTCTGCCACTATCTGAGATGCCCCAGCGCCTGAGAGATGGAAACGCGGAGCTCTGTCCAAGAGAAGCACATCCCAGAGCTGCACGCGTGGGCTTTGCCAGGATTTAGAACCGTAAATGCAATGTGACACCGAGACACTCTTTGTCCCACATAACTTCAAGGTCTCCCCAGGAGGCTGATGGCAATTGCTCTTGCTCAGGGTCATCTCCCCACACCAACAGCAGGTGTGTGCTCCAGACTTGTCTGTGCAATGCAAACGGATACACCCTGTCTAGTTCTTCCGGTCTCTCCAAGGAAGGCAAAAGAATCTCTGTGTGCCGGGTGAGAAGCCAGCGCTGGAAGTTGTGGTTCTATTGGGAGTGCCAAGAGGGGATGGCAGGTCTGTGATGAATGCCCTGAGGAGATGACCTGGGTTTTCCAGTGCACATGGCAATAGATCACACCCTGCTTTGGTGGTCATTTATGTCCTACGGAGGTGACAGAGACGGGAAAGAGAATGAAATTTTTGAATGTGCCTCTGAGTGCCCCTCAACCTGCTGCAAATGTGCAGATTCCAGTACATCCAGTTCAGGTGTGAGAGGCTGTTCCCTGGTCCTCGGAGCAAGAAGCGCTGGACGAGGGACGCAGTAGAACTCGCTTACTGAGACTGCATCTCCATGAACCCCAAAAGAAGTGCGAGGGATGCCGCGTCCGAGTTTTCTCAGGGGAAGGTGTTTCTCCCATGCACCGCCTCCCCGTGGCACTGGTGCCACAGCCCCCGACAAAACCACAAGCGGTCTTTGTCCCTAGCAAAAGTGCTCCCTGGGAAATGTTCCCTGGGAAACTACAGAAACCAGGGACTTAAGGGACATCATTGGGATGTGCGGGACCTCATGGAATTAAACAAACCGTGGGATATCTTTGGAACTTCATGGAATCGAAGGGATAAAAGAAAAGAATTAAACCCCATGACCAGAAACCATTGGATGGAACATTTCTTTAATATGCCAGCTGGGGATTCATGGGGGTACTCTGCCATGCATGAATCAAAGAATCAGTATAAATTTCGGAGTATAAATACAGTGATACTTGAAAGACCCTCCCCTTCACAAGCAGTCCAAAATTCTCCCATGATTTTAGGGTCGAATAGCCTCTAGGATTTTATTCGTGGAGCAAGACTGCCATCTAGCGTCCATTTCTTCTGGGAGGGGCAGTCATTTTCACAGAGTGGTCTTCTCCCTTAGCAGGCCTCGTAGCATCTCTGATTGATCTCTCCGACCCCTAACCCCTAAACTAAATGCTTGAGGACCAGCTAAGACGTGTCTTAGAACTTCCCATTTGCTTAAACAATGTAGAATTGACTTTCTTCTTAACAGAACAATCTCTTATTAAACAAGTTTTCTGAGGCCTGTAAGCTAATTTCTTGAAGATGGGCATATGATACACTCTCTATTAGTTTCCATGTATCATCTACATTCTCTCTCCTACAACTAATTGTCGTCTTAAAAGAAAAGAAAAGACTGCTACCATGCCAAGAAAGCAAACCCCTTTGTTGATTAGGATTTTTCTCTAAGAAAAACTTGTGATTTACGAAGCCATTAAGGATGGAGATCCTCTCTCATTTCAGTGCCATTGTGACAATATGGGGCCTCATGTAACACATGGAACACAGACCACTGCGCATTCCCAAGCAATCAAGGGGCCATTGTAACACTCCAGGGCCTCATGGAAGACGGAGGCCCCGCAGAGAGACCTCAAATCAGAGGTTTGGGCAATCCTCAACCAGAGGAAGTTCAACAAGGGGAAGTGCCAGATTCTGTCCCTGTGATGGGGCGACCCCGAATGTCCGGACAGACCGGGAAGGATATTCTGCATAGCAGCGCTGGAAAATGGCCTCTGGGGTCCTGGTGGATGGCCAGTTGGCCAAGAGTCAGTGGTGCTCTGGCGCGGGCTCCCTGCTCGGTCACAGGAGGGTTTTCAGACACACGAGTCCTTCGCTTGCACACAGACACAGACAGTTCATGGCAGCAGGGGCAGTATCTCCTGGGGTTCCTGCTGCCACGCCAGGAGCCTGGATGCGCCTAAGCCCTTGTGGGGTGCCACCTGCTCTGCCACTATCTGAGATGCCCCAGCGCCTGAGAGATGGAAACGCGGAGCTCTGTCCAAGAGAAGCACATCCCAGAGCTGCACGCGTGGGCTTTGCCAGGATTTAGAACCGTAAATGCAATGTGACACCGAGACACTCTTTGTCCCACATAACTTCAAGGTCTCCCCAGGAGGCTGATGGCAATTGCTCTTGCTCAGGGTCATCTCCCCACACCAACAGCAGGTGTGTGCTCCAGACTTGTCTGTGCAATGCAAACGGATACACCCTGTCTAGTTCTTCCGGTCTCTCCAAGGAAGGCAAAAGAATCTCTGTGTGCCGGGTGAGAAGCCAGCGCTGGAAGTTGTGGTTCTATTGGGAGTGCCAAGAGGGGATGGCAGGTCTGTGATGAATGCCCTGAGGAGATGACCTGGGTTTTCCAGTGCACATGGCAATAGATCACACCCTGCTTTGGTGGTCATTTATGTCCTACGGAGGTGACAGAGACGGGAAAGAGAATGAAATTTTTGAATGTGCCTCTGAGTGCCCCTCAACCTGCTGCAAATGTGCAGATTCCAGTACATCCAGTTCAGGTGTGAGAGGCTGTTCCCTGGTCCTCGGAGCAAGAAGAGCTGGACGAGGGACGCAGTAGAACTCGCTTACTGAGACTGCATCTCCATGAATCCCAAAAGAAGTGCGAGGGATGCCGCGTCCGAGTTTTCTCAGGGGAAGGTGTTTCTCCCATGCACCGCCTCCCCGTGGCACTGGTGCCACAGCCCCCGACAAAACCACAAGCGGTCTTTGTCCCTAGCAAAAGTGCTCCCTGGGAAATGTTCCCTGGGAAACTACAGAAACCAGGGACTTAAGGGACATCATTGGGATGTGCGGGACCTCATGGAATTAAACAAACCGTGGGATATCTTTGGAACTTCATGGAATCGAAGGGATAAAAGAAAAGAATTAAACCCCATGACCAGAAACCATTGGATGGAACATTTCTTTAATATGCCAGCTGGGGATTCATGGGGGTACTCTGCCATGCATGAATCAAAGAATCAGTATAAATTTCGGAGTATAAATACAGTGATACTTGAAAGACCCTCCCCTTCACAAGCAGTCCAAAATTCTCCCATGATTTTAGGGTCGAATAGCCTCTTGGATTTTATTCGTGGAGCAAGACTGCCATCTAGCGTCCATTTCTTCTGGGAGGGGCAGTCATTTTCACAGAGTGGTCTTCTCCCTTAGCAGGCCTCGTAGCATCTCTGATTGATCTCTCCGACCCCTAACCCCTAAACTAAATGCTTGAGGACCAGCTAAGACGTGTCTTAGAACTTCCCATTTGCTTAAACAATGTAGAATTGACTTTCTTCTTAACAGAACAATCTCTTATTAAACAAGTTTTCTGAGGCCTGTAAGCTAATTTCTTGAAGATGGGCATATGATACACTCTCTATTAGTTTCCATGTATCATCTACATTCTCTCTCCTACAACTAATTGTCGTCTTAAAAGAAAAGAAAAGACTGCTACCATGCCAAGAAAGCAAACCCCTTTGTTGATTAGGATTTTTCTCTAAGAAAAACTTGTGATTTACGAAGCCATTAAGGATGGAGATCCTCTCTCATTTCAGTGCCATTGTGACAATATGGGGCCTCATGTAACACATGGAACACAGACCACTGCACATTCCCAAGCAATCAAGGGGCCATTGTAACACTCCAGGGCCTCATGGAAGACGGAGGCCCCGCAGAGAGACCTCAAATCAGAGGTTTGGGCAATCCTCAACCAGAGGAAGTTCAACAAGGGGAAGTGCCAGATTCTGTCCCTGTGATGGGGCGACCCCGAATGTCCGGACAGACCGGGAAGGATATTCTGCATAGCAGCGCTGGAAAATGGCCTCTGGGGTCCTGGTGGATGGCCAGTTGGCCAAGAGTCAGTGGTGCTCTGGCGCGGGCTCCCTGCTCGGTCACAGGAGGGTTTTCAGACACACGAGTCCTTCGCTTGCACACAGACACAGACAGTTCATGGCAGCAGGGGCAGTATCTCCTGGGGTTCCTGCTGCCACGCCAGGAGCCTGGATGCGCCTAAGCCCTTGTGGGGTGCCACCTGCTCTGCCACTATCTGAGATGCCCCAGCGCCTGAGAGATGGAAACGCGGAGCTCTGTCCAAGAGAAGCACATCCCAGAGCTGCACGCGTGGGCTTTGCCAGGATTTAGAACCGTAAATGCAATGTGACACCGAGACACTCTTTGTCCCACATAACTTCAAGGTCTCCCCAGGAGGCTGATGGCAATTGCTCTTGCTCAGGGTCATCTCCCCACACCAACAGCAGGTGTGTGCTCCAGACTTGTCTGTGCAATGCAAACGGATACACCCTGTCTAGTTCTTCCGGTCTCTCCAAGGAAGGCAAAAGAATCTCTGTGTGCCGGGTGAGAAGCCAGCGCTGGAAGTTGTGGTTCTATTGGGAGTGCCAAGAGGGGATGGCAGGTCTGTGATGAATGCCCTGAGGAGATGACCTGGGTTTTCCAGTGCACATGGCAATAGATCACACCCTGCTTTGGTGGTCATTTATGTCCTACGGAGGTGACAGAGACGGGAAAGAGAATGAAATTTTTGAATGTGCCTCTGAGTGCCCCTCAACCTGCTGCAAATGTGCAGATTCCAGTACATCCAGTTCAGGTGTGAGAGGCTGTTCCCTGGTCCTCGGAGCAAGAAGCGCTGGACGAGGGACGCAGTAGAACTCGCTTACTGAGACTGCATCTCCATGAACCCCAAAAGAAGTGCGAGGGATGCCGCGTCCGAGTTTTCTCAGGGGAAGGTGTTTCTCCCATGCACCGCCTCCCCGTGGCACTGGTGCCACAGCCCCCGACAAAACCACAAGCGGTCTTTGTCCCTAGCAAAAGTGCTCCCTGGGAAATGTTCCCTGGGAAACTACAGAAACCAGGGACTTAAGGGACATCATTGGGATGTGCGGGACCTCATGGAATTAAACAAACCGTGGGATATCTTTGGAACTTCATGGAATCGAAGGGATAAAAGAAAAGAATTAAACCCCATGACCAGAAACCATTGGATGGAACATTTCTTTAATATGCCAGCTGGGGATTCATGGGGGTACTCTGCCATGCATGAATCAAAGAATCAGTATAAATTTCGGAGTATAAATACAGTGATACTTGAAAGACCCTCCCCTTCACAAGCAGTCCAAAATTCTCCCATGATTTTAGGGTCGAATAGCCTCTTGGATTTTATTCGTGGAGCAAGACTGCCATCTAGCGTCCATTTCTTCTGGGAGGGGCAGTCATTTTCACAGAGTGGTCTTCTCCCTTAGCAGGCCTCGTAGCATCTCTGATTGATCTCTCCGACCCCTAACCCCTAAACTAAATGCTTGAGGACCAGCTAAGACGTGTCTTAGAACTTCCCATTTGCTTAAACAATGTAGAATTGACTTTCTTCTTAACAGAACAATCTCTTATTAAACAAGTTTTCTGAGGCCTGTAAGCTAATTTCTTGAAGATGGGCATATGATACACTCTCTATTAGTTTCCATGTATCATCTACATTCTCTCTCCTACAACTAATTGTCGTCTTAAAAGAAAAGAAAAGACTGCTACCATGCCAAGAAAGCAAACCCCTTTGTTGATTAGGATTTTTCTCTAAGAAAAACTTGTGATTTACGAAGCCATTAAGGATGGAGATCCTCTCTCATTTCAGTGCCATTGTGACAATATGGGGCCTCATGTAACACATGGAACACAGACCACTGCACATTCCCAAGCAATCAAGGGGCCATTGTAACACTCCAGGGCCTCATGGAAGACGGAGGCCCCGCAGAGAGACCTCAAATCAGAGGTTTGGGCAATCCTCAACCAGAGGAAGTTCAACAAGGGGAAGTGCCAGATTCTGTCCCTGTGATGGGGCGACCCCGAATGTCCGGACAGACCGGGAAGGATATTCTGCATAGCAGCGCTGGAAAATGGCCTCTGGGGTCCTGGTGGATGGCCAGTTGGCCAAGAGTCAGTGGTGCTCTGGCGCGGGCTCCCTGCTCGGTCACAGGAGGGTTTTCAGACACACGAGTCCTTCGCTTGCACACAGACACAGACAGTTCATGGCAGCAGGGGCAGTATCTCCTGGGGTTCCTGCTGCCACGCCAGGAGCCTGGATGCGCCTAAGCCCTTGTGGGGTGCCACCTGCTCTGCCACTATCTGAGATGCCCCAGCGCCTGAGAGATGGAAACGCGGAGCTCTGTCCAAGAGAAGCACATCCCAGAGCTGCACGCGTGGGCTTTGCCAGGATTTAGAACCGTAAATGCAATGTGACACCGAGACACTCTTTGTCCCACATAACTTCAAGGTCTCCCCAGGAGGCTGATGGCAATTGCTCTTGCTCAGGGTCATCTCCCCACACCAACAGCAGGTGTGTGCTCCAGACTTGTCTGTGCAATGCAAACGGATACACCCTGTCTAGTTCTTCCGGTCTCTCCAAGGAAGGCAAAAGAATCTCTGTGTGCCGGGTGAGAAGCCAGCGCTGGAAGTTGTGGTTCTATTGGGAGTGCCAAGAGGGGATGGCAGGTCTGTGATGAATGCCCTGAGGAGATGACCTGGGTTTTCCAGTGCACATGGCAATAGATCACACCCTGCTTTGGTGGTCATTTATGTCCTACGGAGGTGACAGAGACGGGAAAGAGAATGAAATTTTTGAATGTGCCTCTGAGTGCCCCTCAACCTGCTGCAAATGTGCAGATTCCAGTACATCCAGTTCAGGTGTGAGAGGCTGTTCCCTGGTCCTCGGAGCAAGAAGCGCTGGACGAGGGACGCAGTAGAACTCGCTTACTGAGACTGCATCTCCATGAACCCCAAAAGAAGTGCGAGGGATGCCGCGTCCGAGTTTTCTCAGGGGAAGGTGTTTCTCCCATGCACCGCCTCCCCGTGGCACTGGTGCCACAGCCCCCGACAAAACCACAAGCGGTCTTTGTCCCTAGCAAAAGTGCTCCCTGGGAAATGTTCCCTGGGAAACTACAGAAACCAGGGACTTAAGGGACATCATTGGGATGTGCGGGACCTCATGGAATTAAACAAACCGTGGGATATCTTTGGAACTTCATGGAATCGAAGGGATAAAAGAAAAGAATTAAACCCCATGACCAGAAACCATTGGATGGAACATTTCTTTAATATGCCAGCTGGGGATTCATGGGGGTACTCTGCCATGCATGAATCAAAGAATCAGTATAAATTTCGGAGTATAAATACAGTGATACTTGAAAGACCCTCCCCTTCACAAGCAGTCCAAAATTCTCCCATGATTTTAGGGTCGAATAGCCTCTTGGATTTTATTCGTGGAGCAAGACTGCCATCTAGCGTCCATTTCTTCTGGGAGGGGCAGTCATTTTCACAGAGTGGTCTTCTCCCTTAGCAGGCCTCGTAGCATCTCTGATTGATCTCTCCGACCCCTAACCCCTAAACTAAATGCTTGAGGACCAGCTAAGACGTGTCTTAGAACTTCCCATTTGCTTAAACAATGTAGAATTGACTTTCTTCTTAACAGAACAATCTCTTATTAAACAAGTTTTCTGAGGCCTGTAAGCTAATTTCTTGAAGATGGGCATATGATACACTCTCTATTAGTTTCCATGTATCATCTACATTCTCTCTCCTACAACTAATTGTCGTCTTAAAAGAAAAGAAAAGACTGCTACCATGCCAAGAAAGCAAACCCCTTTGTTGATTAGGATTTTTCTCTAAGAAAAACTTGTGATTTACGAAGCCATTAAGGATGGAGATCCTCTCTCATTTCAGTGCCATTGTGACAATATGGGGCCTCATGTAACACATGGAACACAGACCACTGCGCATTCCCAAGCAATCAAGGGGCCATTGTAACACTCCAGGGCCTCATGGAAGACGGAGGCCCCGCAGAGAGACCTCAAATCAGAGGTTTGGGCAATCCTCAACCAGAGGAAGTTCAACAAGGGGAAGTGCCAGATTCTGTCCCTGTGATGGGGCGACCCCGAATGTCCGGACAGACCGGGAAGGATATTCTGCATAGCAGCGCTGGAAAATGGCCTCTGGGGTCCTGGTGGATGGCCAGTTGGCCAAGAGTCAGTGGTGCTCTGGCGCGGGCTCCCTGCTCGGTCACAGGAGGGTTTTCAGACACACGAGTCCTTCGCTTGCACACAGACACAGACAGTTCATGGCAGCAGGGGCAGTATCTCCTGGGGTTCCTGCTGCCACGCCAGGAGCCTGGATGCGCCTAAGCCCTTGTGGGGTGCCACCTGCTCTGCCACTATCTGAGATGCCCCAGCGCCTGAGAGATGGAAACGCGGAGCTCTGTCCAAGAGAAGCACATCCCAGAGCTGCACGCGTGGGCTTTGCCAGGATTTAGAACCGTAAATGCAATGTGACACCGAGACACTCTTTGTCCCACATAACTTCAAGGTCTCCCCAGGAGGCTGATGGCAATTGCTCTTGCTCAGGGTCATCTCCCCACACCAACAGCAGGTGTGTGCTCCAGACTTGTCTGTGCAATGCAAACGGATACACCCTGTCTAGTTCTTCCGGTCTCTCCAAGGAAGGCAAAAGAATCTCTGTGTGCCGGGTGAGAAGCCAGCGCTGGAAGTTGTGGTTCTATTGGGAGTGCCAAGAGGGGATGGCAGGTCTGTGATGAATGCCCTGAGGAGATGACCTGGGTTTTCCAGTGCACATGGCAATAGATCACACCCTGCTTTGGTGGTCATTTATGTCCTACGGAGGTGACAGAGACGGGAAAGAGAATGAAATTTTTGAATGTGCCTCTGAGTGCCCCTCAACCTGCTGCAAATGTGCAGATTCCAGTACATCCAGTTCAGGTGTGAGAGGCTGTTCCCTGGTCCTCGGAGCAAGAAGCGCTGGACGAGGGACGCAGTAGAACTCGCTTACTGAGACTGCATCTCCATGAACCCCAAAAGAAGTGCGAGGGATGCCGCGTCCGAGTTTTCTCAGGGGAAGGTGTTTCTCCCATGCACCGCCTCCCCGTGGCACTGGTGCCACAGCCCCCGACAAAACCACAAGCGGTCTTTGTCCCTAGCAAAAGTGCTCCCTGGGAAATGTTCCCTGGGAAACTACAGAAACCAGGGACTTAAGGGACATCATTGGGATGTGCGGGACCTCATGGAATTAAACAAACCGTGGGATATCTTTGGAACTTCATGGAATCGAAGGGATAAAAGAAAAGAATTAAACCCCATGACCAGAAACCATTGGATGGAACATTTCTTTAATATGCCAGCTGGGGATTCATGGGGGTACTCTGCCATGCATGAATCAAAGAATCAGTATAAATTTCGGAGTATAAATACAGTGATACTTGAAAGACCCTCCCCTTCACAAGCAGTCCAAAATTCTCCCATGATTTTAGGGTCGAATAGCCTCTTGGATTTTATTCGTGGAGCAAGACTGCCATCTAGCGTCCATTTCTTCTGGGAGGGGCAGTCATTTTCACAGAGTGGTCTTCTCCCTTAGCAGGCCTCGTAGCATCTCTGATTGATCTCTCCGACCCCTAACCCCTAAACTAAATGCTTGAGGACCAGCTAAGACGTGTCTTAGAACTTCCCATTTGCTTAAACAATGTAGAATTGACTTTCTTCTTAACAGAACAATCTCTTATTAAACAAGTTTTCTGAGGCCTGTAAGCTAATTTCTTGAAGATGGGCATATGATACACTCTCTATTAGTTTCCATGTATCATCTACATTCTCTCTCCTACAACTAATTGTCGTCTTAAAAGAAAAGAAAAGACTGCTACCATGCCAAGAAAGCAAACCCCTTTGTTGATTAGGATTTTTCTCTAAGAAAAACTTGTGATTTACGAAGCCATTAAGGATGGAGATCCTCTCTCATTTCAGTGCCATTGTGACAATATGGGGCCTCATGTAACACATGGAACACAGACCACTGCGCATTCCCAAGCAATCAAGGGGCCATTGTAACACTCCAGGGCCTCATGGAAGACGGAGGCCCCGCAGAGAGACCTCAAATCAGAGGTTTGGGCAATCCTCAACCAGAGGAAGTTCAACAAGGGGAAGTGCCAGATTCTGTCCCTGTGATGGGGCGACCCCGAATGTCCGGACAGACCGGGAAGGATATTCTGCATAGCAGCGCTGGAAAATGGCCTCTGGGGTCCTGGTGGATGGCCAGTTGGCCAAGAGTCAGTGGTGCTCTGGCGCGGGCTCCCTGCTCGGTCACAGGAGGGTTTTCAGACACACGAGTCCTTCGCTTGCACACAGACACAGACAGTTCATGGCAGCAGGGGCAGTATCTCCTGGGGTTCCTGCTGCCACGCCAGGAGCCTGGATGCGCCTAAGCCCTTGTGGGGTGCCACCTGCTCTGCCACTATCTGAGATGCCCCAGCGCCTGAGAGATGGAAACGCGGAGCTCTGTCCAAGAGAAGCACATCCCAGAGCTGCACGCGTGGGCTTTGCCAGGATTTAGAACCGTAAATGCAATGTGACACCGAGACACTCTTTGTCCCACATAACTTCAAGGTCTCCCCAGGAGGCTGATGGCAATTGCTCTTGCTCAGGGTCATCTCCCCACACCAACAGCAGGTGTGTGCTCCAGACTTGTCTGTGCAATGCAAACGGATACACCCTGTCTAGTTCTTCCGGTCTCTCCAAGGAAGGCAAAAGAATCTCTGTGTGCCGGGTGAGAAGCCAGCGCTGGAAGTTGTGGTTCTATTGGGAGTGCCAAGAGGGGATGGCAGGTCTGTGATGAATGCCCTGAGGAGATGACCTGGGTTTTCCAGTGCACATGGCAATAGATCACACCCTGCTTTGGTGGTCATTTATGTCCTACGGAGGTGACAGAGACGGGAAAGAGAATGAAATTTTTGAATGTGCCTCTGAGTGCCCCTCAACCTGCTGCAAATGTGCAGATTCCAGTACATCCAGTTCAGGTGTGAGAGGCTGTTCCCTGGTCCTCGGAGCAAGAAGCGCTGGACGAGGGACGCAGTAGAACTCGCTTACTGAGACTGCATCTCCATGAACCCCAAAAGAAGTGCGAGGGATGCCGCGTCCGAGTTTTCTCAGGGGAAGGTGTTTCTCCCATGCACCGCCTCCCCGTGGCACTGGTGCCACAGCCCCCGACAAAACCACAAGCGGTCTTTGTCCCTAGCAAAAGTGCTCCCTGGGAAATGTTCCCTGGGAAACTACAGAAACCAGGGACTTAAGGGACATCATTGGGATGTGCGGGACCTCATGGAATTAAACAAACCGTGGGATATCTTTGGAACTTCATGGAATCGAAGGGATAAAAGAAAAGAATTAAACCCCATGACCAGAAACCATTGGATGGAACATTTCTTTAATATGCCAGCTGGGGATTCATGGGGGTACTCTGCCATGCATGAATCAAAGAATCAGTATAAATTTCGGAGTATAAATACAGTGATACTTGAAAGACCCTCCCCTTCACAAGCAGTCCAAAATTCTCCCATGATTTTAGGGTCGAATAGCCTCTTGGATTTTATTCGTGGAGCAAGACTGCCATCTAGCGTCCATTTCTTCTGGGAGGGGCAGTCATTTTCACAGAGTGGTCTTCTCCCTTAGCAGGCCTCGTAGCATCTCTGATTGATCTCTCCGACCCCTAACCCCTAAACTAAATGCTTGAGGACCAGCTAAGACGTGTCTTAGAACTTCCCATTTGCTTAAACAATGTAGAATTGACTTTCTTCTTAACAGAACAATCTCTTATTAAACAAGTTTTCTGAGGCCTGTAAGCTAATTTCTTGAAGATGGGCATATGATACACTCTCTATTAGTTTCCATGTATCATCTACATTCTCTCTCCTACAACTAATTGTCGTCTTAAAAGAAAAGAAAAGACTGCTACCATGCCAAGAAAGCAAACCCCTTTGTTGATTAGGATTTTTCTCTAAGAAAAACTTGTGATTTACGAAGCCATTAAGGATGGAGATCCTCTCTCATTTCAGTGCCATTGTGACAATATGGGGCCTCATGTAACACATGGAACACAGACCACTGCGCATTCCCAAGCAATCAAGGGGCCATTGTAACACTCCAGGGCCTCATGGAAGACGGAGGCCCCGCAGAGAGACCTCAAATCAGAGGTTTGGGCAATCCTCAACCAGAGGAAGTTCAACAAGGGGAAGTGCCAGATTCTGTCCCTGTGATGGGGCGACCCCGAATGTCCGGACAGACCGGGAAGGATATTCTGCATAGCAGCGCTGGAAAATGGCCTCTGGGGTCCTGGTGGATGGCCAGTTGGCCAAGAGTCAGTGGTGCTCTGGCGCGGGCTCCCTGCTCGGTCACAGGAGGGTTTTCAGACACACGAGTCCTTCGCTTGCACACAGACACAGACAGTTCATGGCAGCAGGGGCAGTATCTCCTGGGGTTCCTGCTGCCACGCCAGGAGCCTGGATGCGCCTAAGCCCTTGTGGGGTGCCACCTGCTCTGCCACTATCTGAGATGCCCCAGCGCCTGAGAGATGGAAACGCGGAGCTCTGTCCAAGAGAAGCACATCCCAGAGCTGCACGCGTGGGCTTTGCCAGGATTTAGAACCGTAAATGCAATGTGACACCGAGACACTCTTTGTCCCACATAACTTCAAGGTCTCCCCAGGAGGCTGATGGCAATTGCTCTTGCTCAGGGTCATCTCCCCACACCAACAGCAGGTGTGTGCTCCAGACTTGTCTGTGCAATGCAAACGGATACACCCTGTCTAGTTCTTCCGGTCTCTCCAAGGAAGGCAAAAGAATCTCTGTGTGCCGGGTGAGAAGCCAGCGCTGGAAGTTGTGGTTCTATTGGGAGTGCCAAGAGGGGATGGCAGGTCTGTGATGAATGCCCTGAGGAGATGACCTGGGTTTTCCAGTGCACATGGCAATAGATCACACCCTGCTTTGGTGGTCATTTATGTCCTACGGAGGTGACAGAGACGGGAAAGAGAATGAAATTTTTGAATGTGCCTCTGAGTGCCCCTCAACCTGCTGCAAATGTGCAGATTCCAGTACATCCAGTTCAGGTGTGAGAGGCTGTTCCCTGGTCCTCGGAGCAAGAAGCGCTGGACGAGGGACGCAGTAGAACTCGCTTACTGAGACTGCATCTCCATGAACCCCAAAAGAAGTGCGAGGGATGCCGCGTCCGAGTTTTCTCAGGGGAAGGTGTTTCTCCCATGCACCGCCTCCCCGTGGCACTGGTGCCACAGCCCCCGACAAAACCACAAGCGGTCTTTGTCCCTAGCAAAAGTGCTCCCTGGGAAATGTTCCCTGGGAAACTACAGAAACCAGGGACTTAAGGGACATCATTGGGATGTGCGGGACCTCATGGAATTAAACAAACCGTGGGATATCTTTGGAACTTCATGGAATCGAAGGGATAAAAGAAAAGAATTAAACCCCATGACCAGAAACCACTGGATGGAACATTTCTTTAATATGCCAGCTGGGGATTCATGGGGGTACTCTGCCATGCATGAATCAAAGAATCAGTATAAATTTCGGAGTATAAATACAGTGATACTTGAAAGACCCTCCCCTTCACAAGCAGTCCAAAATTCTCCCATGATTTTAGGGTCGAATAGCCTCTTGGATTTTATTCGTGGAGCAAGACTGCCATCTAGCGTCCATTTCTTCTGGGAGGGGCAGTCATTTTCACAGAGTGGTCTTCTCCCTTAGCAGGCCTCGTAGCATCTCTGATTGATCTCTCCGACCCCTAACCCCTAAACTAAATGCTTGAGGACCAGCTAAGACGTGTCTTAGAACTTCCCATTTGCTTAAACAATGTAGAATTGACTTTCTTCTTAACAGAACAATCTCTTATTAAACAAGTTTTCTGAGGCCTGTAAGCTAATTTCTTGAAGATGGGCATATGATACACTCTCTATTAGTTTCCATGTATCATCTACATTCTCTCTCCTACAACTAATTGTCGTCTTAAAAGAAAAGAAAAGACTGCTACCATGCCAAGAAAGCAAACCCCTTTGTTGATTAGGATTTTTCTCTAAGAAAAACTTGTGATTTACGAAGCCATTAAGGATGGAGATCCTCTCTCATTTCAGTGCCATTGTGACAATATGGGGCCTCATGTAACACATGGAACACAGACCACTGCGCATTCCCAAGCAATCAAGGGGCCATTGTAACACTCCAGGGCCTCATGGAAGACGGAGGCCCCGCAGAGAGACCTCAAATCAGAGGTTTGGGCAATCCTCAACCAGAGGAAGTTCAACAAGGGGAAGTGCCAGATTCTGTCCCTGTGATGGGGCGACCCCGAATGTCCGGACAGACCGGGAAGGATATTCTGCATAGCAGCGCTGGAAAATGGCCTCTGGGGTCCTGGTGGATGGCCAGTTGGCCAAGAGTCAGTGGTGCTCTGGCGCGGGCTCCCTGCTCGGTCACAGGAGGGTTTTCAGACACACGAGTCCTTCGCTTGCACACAGACACAGACAGTTCATGGCAGCAGGGGCAGTATCTCCTGGGGTTCCTGCTGCCACGCCAGGAGCCTGGATGCGCCTAAGCCCTTGTGGGGTGCCACCTGCTCTGCCACTATCTGAGATGCCCCAGCGCCTGAGAGATGGAAACGCGGAGCTCTGTCCAAGAGAAGCACATCCCAGAGCTGCACGCGTGGGCTTTGCCAGGATTTAGAACCGTAAATGCAATGTGACACCGAGACACTCTTTGTCCCACATAACTTCAAGGTCTCCCCAGGAGGCTGATGGCAATTGCTCTTGCTCAGGGTCATCTCCCCACACCAACAGCAGGTGTGTGCTCCAGACTTGTCTGTGCAATGCAAACGGATACACCCTGTCTAGTTCTTCCGGTCTCTCCAAGGAAGGCAAAAGAATCTCTGTGTGCCGGGTGAGAAGCCAGCGCTGGAAGTTGTGGTTCTATTGGGAGTGCCAAGAGGGGATGGCAGGTCTGTGATGAATGCCCTGAGGAGATGACCTGGGTTTTCCAGTGCACATGGCAATAGATCACACCCTGCTTTGGTGGTCATTTATGTCCTACGGAGGTGACAGAGACGGGAAAGAGAATGAAATTTTTGAATGTGCCTCTGAGTGCCCCTCAACCTGCTGCAAATGTGCAGATTCCAGTACATCCAGTTCAGGTGTGAGAGGCTGTTCCCTGGTCCTCGGAGCAAGAAGCGCTGGACGAGGGACGCAGTAGAACTCGCTTACTGAGACTGCATCTCCATGAACCCCAAAAGAAGTGCGAGGGATGCCGCGTCCGAGTTTTCTCAGGGGAAGGTGTTTCTCCCATGCACCGCCTCCCCGTGGCACTGGTGCCACAGCCCCCGACAAAACCACAAGCGGTCTTTGTCCCTAGCAAAAGTGCTCCCTGGGAAATGTTCCCTGGGAAACTACAGAAACCAGGGACTTAAGGGACATCATTGGGATGTGCGGGACCTCATGGAATTAAACAAACCGTGGGATATCTTTGGAACTTCATGGAATCGAAGGGATAAAAGAAAAGAATTAAACCCCATGACCAGAAACCATTGGATGGAACATTTCTTTAATATGCCAGCTGGGGATTCATGGGGGTACTCTGCCATGCATGAATCAAAGAATCAGTATAAATTTCGGAGTATAAATACAGTGATACTTGAAAGACCCTCCCCTTCACAAGCAGTCCAAAATTCTCCCATGATTTTAGGGTCGAATAGCCTCTTGGATTTTATTCGTGGAGCAAGACTGCCATCTAGCGTCCATTTCTTCTGGGAGGGGCAGTCATTTTCACAGAGTGGTCTTCTCCCTTAGCAGGCCTCGTAGCATCTCTGATTGATCTCTCCGACCCCTAACCCCTAAACTAAATGCTTGAGGACCAGCTAAGACGTGTCTTAGAACTTCCCATTTGCTTAAACAATGTAGAATTGACTTTCTTCTTAACAGAACAATCTCTTATTAAACAAGTTTTCTGAGGCCTGTAAGCTAATTTCTTGAAGATGGGCATATGATACACTCTCTATTAGTTTCCATGTATCATCTACATTCTCTCTCCTACAACTAATTGTCGTCTTAAAAGAAAAGAAAAGACTGCTACCATGCCAAGAAAGCAAACCCCTTTGTTGATTAGGATTTTTCTCTAAGAAAAACTTGTGATTTACGAAGCCATTAAGGATGGAGATCCTCTCTCATTTCAGTGCCATTGTGACAATATGGGGCCTCATGTAACACATGGAACACAGACCACTGCGCATTCCCAAGCAATCAAGGGGCCATTGTAACACTCCAGGGCCTCATGGAAGACGGAGGCCCCGCAGAGAGACCTCAAATCAGAGGTTTGGGCAATCCTCAACCAGAGGAAGTTCAACAAGGGGAAGTGCCAGATTCTGTCCCTGTGATGGGGCGACCCCGAATGTCCGGACAGACCGGGAAGGATATTCTGCATAGCAGCGCTGGAAAATGGCCTCTGGGGTCCTGGTGGATGGCCAGTTGGCCAAGAGTCAGTGGTGCTCTGGCGCGGGCTCCCTGCTCGGTCACAGGAGGGTTTTCAGACACACGAGTCCTTCGCTTGCACACAGACACAGACAGTTCATGGCAGCAGGGGCAGTATCTCCTGGGGTTCCTGCTGCCACGCCAGGAGCCTGGATGCGCCTAAGCCCTTGTGGGGTGCCACCTGCTCTGCCACTATCTGAGATGCCCCAGCGCCTGAGAGATGGAAACGCGGAGCTCTGTCCAAGAGAAGCACATCCCAGAGCTGCACGCGTGGGCTTTGCCAGGATTTAGAACCGTAAATGCAATGTGACACCGAGACACTCTTTGTCCCACATAACTTCAAGGTCTCCCCAGGAGGCTGATGGCAATTGCTCTTGCTCAGGGTCATCTCCCCACACCAACAGCAGGTGTGTGCTCCAGACTTGTCTGTGCGATGCAAACGGATACACCCTGTCTAGTTCTTCCGGTCTCTCCAAGGAAGGCAAAAGAATCTCTGTGTGCCGGGTGAGAAGCCAGCGCTGGAAGTTGTGGTTCTATTGGGAGTGCCAAGAGGGGATGGCAGGTCTGTGATGAATGCCCTGAGGAGATGACCTGGGTTTTCCAGTGCACATGGCAATAGATCACACCCTGCTTTGGTGGTCATTTATGTCCTACGGAGGTGACAGAGACGGGAAAGAGAATGAAATTTTTGAATGTGCCTCTGAGTGCCCCTCAACCTGCTGCAAATGTGCAGATTCCAATACATCCAGTTCAGGTGTGAGAGGCTGTTCCCTGGTCCTCGGAGCAAGAAGAGCTGGACGAGGGACGCAGTAGAACTCGCTTACTGAGACTGCATCTCCATGAATCCCAAAAGAAGTGCGAGGGATGCCGCGTCCGAGTTTTCTCAGGGGAAGGTGTTTCTCCCATGCACCGCCTCCCCGTGGCACTGGTGCCACAGCCCCCGACAAAACCACAAGCGGTCTTTGTCCCTAGCAAAAGTGCTCCCTGGGAAATGTTCCCTGGGAAACTACAGAAACCAGGGACTTAAGGGACATCATTGGGATGTGCGGGACCTCATGGAATTAAACAAACCGTGGGATATCTTTGGAACTTCATGGAATCGAAGGGATAAAAGAAAAGAATTAAACCCCATGACCAGAAACCATTGGATGGAACATTTCTTTAATATGCCAGCTGGGGATTCATGGGGGTACTCTGCCATGCATGAATCAAAGAATCAGTATAAATTTCGGAGTATAAATACAGTGATACTTGAAAGACCCTCCCCTTCACAAGCAGTCCAAAATTCTCCCATGATTTTAGGGTCGAATAGCCTCTTGGATTTTATTCGTGGAGCAAGACTGCCATCTAGCGTCCATTTCTTCTGGGAGGGGCAGTCATTTTCACAGAGTGGTCTTCTCCCTTAGCAGGCCTCGTAGCATCTCTGATTGATCTCTCCGACCCCTAACCCCTAAACTAAATGCTTGAGGACCAGCTAAGACGTGTCTTAGAACTTCCCATTTGCTTAAACAATGTAGAATTGACTTTCTTCTTAACAGAACAATCTCTTATTAAACAAGTTTTCTGAGGCCTGTAAGCTAATTTCTTGAAGATGGGCATATGATACACTCTCTATTAGTTTCCATGTATCATCTACATTCTCTCTCCTACAACTAATTGTCGTCTTAAAAGAAAAGAAAAGACTGCTACCATGCCAAGAAAGCAAACCCCTTTGTTGATTAGGATTTTTCTCTAAGAAAAACTTGTGATTTACGAAGCCATTAAGGATGGAGATCCTCTCTCATTTCAGTGCCATTGTGACAATATGGGGCCTCATGTAACACATGGAACACAGACCACTGCGCATTCCCAAGCAATCAAGGGGCCATTGTAACACTCCAGGGCCTCATGGAAGACGGAGGCCCCGCAGAGAGACCTCAAATCAGAGGTTTGGGCAATCCTCAACCAGAGGAAGTTCAACAAGGGGAAGTGCCAGATTCTGTCCCTGTGATGGGGCGACCCCGAATGTCCGGACAGACCGGGAAGGATATTCTGCATAGCAGCGCTGGAAAATGGCCTCTGGGGTCCTGGTGGATGGCCAGTTGGCCAAGAGTCAGTGGTGCTCTGGCGCGGGCTCCCTGCTCGGTCACAGGAGGGTTTTCAGACACACGAGTCCTTCGCTTGCACACAGACACAGACAGTTCATGGCAGCAGGGGCAGTATCTCCTGGGGTTCCTGCTGCCACGCCAGGAGCCTGGATGCGCCTAAGCCCTTGTGGGGTGCCACCTGCTCTGCCACTATCTGAGATGCCCCAGCGCCTGAGAGATGGAAACGCGGAGCTCTGTCCAAGAGAAGCACATCCCAGAGCTGCACGCGTGGGCTTTGCCAGGATTTAGAACCGTAAATGCAATGTGACACCGAGACACTCTTTGTCCCACATAACTTCAAGGTCTCCCCAGGAGGCTGATGGCAATTGCTCTTGCTCAGGGTCATCTCCCCACACCAACAGCAGGTGTGTGCTCCAGACTTGTCTGTGCAATGCAAACGGATACACCCTGTCTAGTTCTTCCGGTCTCTCCAAGGAAGGCAAAAGAATCTCTGTGTGCCGGGTGAGAAGCCAGCGCTGGAAGTTGTGGTTCTATTGGGAGTGCCAAGAGGGGATGGCAGGTCTGTGATGAATGCCCTGAGGAGATGACCTGGGTTTTCCAGTGCACATGGCAATAGATCACACCCTGCTTTGGTGGTCATTTATGTCCTACGGAGGTGACAGAGACGGGAAAGAGAATGAAATTTTTGAATGTGCCTCTGAGTGCCCCTCAACCTGCTGCAAATGTGCAGATTCCAGTACATCCAGTTCAGGTGTGAGAGGCTGTTCCCTGGTCCTCGGAGCAAGAAGCGCTGGACGAGGGACGCAGTAGAACTCGCTTACTGAGACTGCATCTCCATGAACCCCAAAAGAAGTGCGAGGGATGCCGCGTCCGAGTTTTCTCAGGGGAAGGTGTTTCTCCCATGCACCGCCTCCCCGTGGCACTGGTGCCACAGCCCCCGACAAAACCACAAGCGGTCTTTGTCCCTAGCAAAAGTGCTCCCTGGGAAATGTTCCCTGGGAAACTACAGAAACCAGGGACTTAAGGGACATCATTGGGATGTGCGGGACCTCATGGAATTAAACAAACCGTGGGATATCTTTGGAACTTCATGGAATCGAAGGGATAAAAGAAAAGAATTAAACCCCATGACCAGAAACCATTGGATGGAACATTTCTTTAATATGCCAGCTGGGGATTCATGGGGGTACTCTGCCATGCATGAATCAAAGAATCAGTATAAATTTCGGAGTATAAATACAGTGATACTTGAAAGACCCTCCCCTTCACAAGCAGTCCAAAATTCTCCCATGATTTTAGGGTCGAATAGCCTCTTGGATTTTATTCGTGGAGCAAGACTGCCATCTAGCGTCCATTTCTTCTGGGAGGGGCAGTCATTTTCACAGAGTGGTCTTCTCCCTTAGCAGGCCTCGTAGCATCTCTGATTGATCTCTCCGACCCCTAACCCCTAAACTAAATGCTTGAGGACCAGCTAAGACGTGTCTTAGAACTTCCCATTTGCTTAAACAATGTAGAATTGACTTTCTTCTTAACAGAACAATCTCTTATTAAACAAGTTTTCTGAGGCCTGTAAGCTAATTTCTTGAAGATGGGCATATGATACACTCTCTATTAGTTTCCATGTATCATCTACATTCTCTCTCCTACAACTAATTGTCGTCTTAAAAGAAAAGAAAAGACTGCTACCATGCCAAGAAAGCAAACCCCTTTGTTGATTAGGATTTTTCTCTAAGAAAAACTTGTGATTTACGAAGCCATTAAGGATGGAGATCCTCTCTCATTTCAGTGCCATTGTGACAATATGGGGCCTCATGTAACACATGGAACACAGACCACTGCGCATTCCCAAGCAATCAAGGGGCCATTGTAACACTCCAGGGCCTCATGGAAGACGGAGGCCCCGCAGAGAGACCTCAAATCAGAGGTTTGGGCAATCCTCAACCAGAGGAAGTTCAACAAGGGGAAGTGCCAGATTCTGTCCCTGTGATGGGGCGACCCCGAATGTCCGGACAGACCGGGAAGGATATTCTGCATAGCAGCGCTGGAAAATGGCCTCTGGGGTCCTGGTGGATGGCCAGTTGGCCAAGAGTCAGTGGTGCTCTGGCGCGGGCTCCCTGCTCGGTCACAGGAGGGTTTTCAGACACACGAGTCCTTCGCTTGCACACAGACACAGACAGTTCATGGCAGCAGGGGCAGTATCTCCTGGGGTTCCTGCTGCCACGCCAGGAGCCTGGATGCGCCTAAGCCCTTGTGGGGTGCCACCTGCTCTGCCACTATCTGAGATGCCCCAGCGCCTGAGAGATGGAAACGCGGAGCTCTGTCCAAGAGAAGCACATCCCAGAGCTGCACGCGTGGGCTTTGCCAGGATTTAGAACCGTAAATGCAATGTGACACCGAGACACTCTTTGTCCCACATAACTTCAAGGTCTCCCCAGGAGGCTGATGGCAATTGCTCTTGCTCAGGGTCATCTCCCCACACCAACAGCAGGTGTGTGCTCCAGACTTGTCTGTGCAATGCAAACGGATACACCCTGTCTAGTTCTTCCGGTCTCTCCAAGGAAGGCAAAAGAATCTCTGTGTGCCGGGTGAGAAGCCAGCGCTGGAAGTTGTGGTTCTATTGGGAGTGCCAAGAGGGGATGGCAGGTCTGTGATGAATGCCCTGAGGAGATGACCTGGGTTTTCCAGTGCACATGGCAATAGATCACACCCTGCTTTGGTGGTCATTTATGTCCTACGGAGGTGACAGAGACGGGAAAGAGAATGAAATTTTTGAATGTGCCTCTGAGTGCCCCTCAACCTGCTGCAAATGTGCAGATTCCAGTACATCCAGTTCAGGTGTGAGAGGCTGTTCCCTGGTCCTCGGAGCAAGAAGCGCTGGACGAGGGACGCAGTAGAACTCGCTTACTGAGACTGCATCTCCATGAACCCCAAAAGAAGTGCGAGGGATGCCGCGTCCGAGTTTTCTCAGGGGAAGGTGTTTCTCCCATGCACCGCCTCCCCGTGGCACTGGTGCCACAGCCCCCGACAAAACCACAAGCGGTCTTTGTCCCTAGCAAAAGTGCTCCCTGGGAAATGTTCCCTGGGAAACTACAGAAACCAGGGACTTAAGGGACATCATTGGGATGTGCGGGACCTCATGGAATTAAACAAACCGTGGGATATCTTTGGAACTTCATGGAATCGAAGGGATAAAAGAAAAGAATTAAACCCCATGACCAGAAACCATTGGATGGAACATTTCTTTAATATGCCAGCTGGGGATTCATGGGGGTACTCTGCCATGCATGAATCAAAGAATCAGTATAAATTTCGGAGTATAAATACAGTGATACTTGAAAGACCCTCCCCTTCACAAGCAGTCCAAAATTCTCCCATGATTTTAGGGTCGAATAGCCTCTAGGATTTTATTCGTGGAGCAAGACTGCCATCTAGCGTCCATTTCTTCTGGGAGGGGCAGTCATTTTCACAGAGTGGTCTTCTCCCTTAGCAGGCCTCGTAGCATCTCTGATTGATCTCTCCGACCCCTAACCCCTAAACTAAATGCTTGAGGACCAGCTAAGACGTGTCTTAGAACTTCCCATTTGCTTAAACAATGTAGAATTGACTTTCTTCTTAACAGAACAATCTCTTATTAAACAAGTTTTCTGAGGCCTGTAAGCTAATTTCTTGAAGATGGGCATATGATACACTCTCTATTAGTTTCCATGTATCATCTACATTCTCTCTCCTACAACTAATTGTCGTCTTAAAAGAAAAGAAAAGACTGCTACCATGCCAAGAAAGCAAACCCCTTTGTTGATTAGGATTTTTCTCTAAGAAAAACTTGTGATTTACGAAGCCATTAAGGATGGAGATCCTCTCTCATTTCAGTGCCATTGTGACAATATGGGGCCTCATGTAACACATGGAACACAGACCACTGCGCATTCCCAAGCAATCAAGGGGCCATTGTAACACTCCAGGGCCTCATGGAAGACGGAGGCCCCGCAGAGAGACCTCAAATCAGAGGTTTGGGCAATCCTCAACCAGAGGAAGTTCAACAAGGGGAAGTGCCAGATTCTGTCCCTGTGATGGGGCGACCCCGAATGTCCGGACAGACCGGGAAGGATATTCTGCATAGCAGCGCTGGAAAATGGCCTCTGGGGTCCTGGTGGATGGCCAGTTGGCCAAGAGTCAGTGGTGCTCTGGCGCGGGCTCCCTGCTCGGTCACAGGAGGGTTTTCAGACACACGAGTCCTTCGCTTGCACACAGACACAGACAGTTCATGGCAGCAGGGGCAGTATCTCCTGGGGTTCCTGCTGCCACGCCAGGAGCCTGGATGCGCCTAAGCCCTTGTGGGGTGCCACCTGCTCTGCCACTATCTGAGATGCCCCAGCGCCTGAGAGATGGAAACGCGGAGCTCTGTCCAAGAGAAGCACATCCCAGAGCTGCACGCGTGGGCTTTGCCAGGATTTAGAACCGTAAATGCAATGTGACACCGAGACACTCTTTGTCCCACATAACTTCAAGGTCTCCCCAGGAGGCTGATGGCAATTGCTCTTGCTCAGGGTCATCTCCCCACACCAACAGCAGGTGTGTGCTCCAGACTTGTCTGTGCAATGCAAACGGATACACCCTGTCTAGTTCTTCCGGTCTCTCCAAGGAAGGCAAAAGAATCTCTGTGTGCCGGGTGAGAAGCCAGCGCTGGAAGTTGTGGTTCTATTGGGAGTGCCAAGAGGGGATGGCAGGTCTGTGATGAATGCCCTGAGGAGATGACCTGGGTTTTCCAGTGCACATGGCAATAGATCACACCCTGCTTTGGTGGTCATTTATGTCCTACGGAGGTGACAGAGACGGGAAAGAGAATGAAATTTTTGAATGTGCCTCTGAGTGCCCCTCAACCTGCTGCAAATGTGCAGATTCCAGTACATCCAGTTCAGGTGTGAGAGGCTGTTCCCTGGTCCTCGGAGCAAGAAGCGCTGGACGAGGGACGCAGTAGAACTCGCTTACTGAGACTGCATCTCCATGAACCCCAAAAGAAGTGCGAGGGATGCCGCGTCCGAGTTTTCTCAGGGGAAGGTGTTTCTCCCATGCACCGCCTCCCCGTGGCACTGGTGCCACAGCCCCCGACAAAACCACAAGCGGTCTTTGTCCCTAGCAAAAGTGCTCCCTGGGAAATGTTCCCTGGGAAACTACAGAAACCAGGGACTTAAGGGACATCATTGGGATGTGCGGGACCTCATGGAATTAAACAAACCGTGGGATATCTTTGGAACTTCATGGAATCGAAGGGATAAAAGAAAAGAATTAAACCCCATGACCAGAAACCATTGGATGGAACATTTCTTTAATATGCCAGCTGGGGATTCATGGGGGTACTCTGCCATGCATGAATCAAAGAATCAGTATAAATTTCGGAGTATAAATACAGTGATACTTGAAAGACCCTCCCCTTCACAAGCAGTCCAAAATTCTCCCATGATTTTAGGGTCGAATAGCCTCTTGGATTTTATTCGTGGAGCAAGACTGCCATCTAGCGTCCATTTCTTCTGGGAGGGGCAGTCATTTTCACAGAGTGGTCTTCTCCCTTAGCAGGCCTCGTAGCATCTCTGATTGATCTCTCCGACCCCTAACCCCTAAACTAAATGCTTGAGGACCAGCTAAGACGTGTCTTAGAACTTCCCATTTGCTTAAACAATGTAGAATTGACTTTCTTCTTAACAGAACAATCTCTTATTAAACAAGTTTTCTGAGGCCTGTAAGCTAATTTCTTGAAGATGGGCATATGATACACTCTCTATTAGTTTCCATGTATCATCTACATTCTCTCTCCTACAACTAATTGTCGTCTTAAAAGAAAAGAAAAGACTGCTACCATGCCAAGAAAGCAAACCCCTTTGTTGATTAGGATTTTTCTCTAAGAAAAACTTGTGATTTACGAAGCCATTAAGGATGGAGATCCTCTCTCATTTCAGTGCCATTGTGACAATATGGGGCCTCATGTAACACATGGAACACAGACCACTGCGCATTCCCAAGCAATCAAGGGGCCATTGTAACACTCCAGGGCCTCATGGAAGACGGAGGCCCCGCAGAGAGACCTCAAATCAGAGGTTTGGGCAATCCTCAACCAGAGGAAGTTCAACAAGGGGAAGTGCCAGATTCTGTCCCTGTGATGGGGCGACCCCGAATGTCCGGACAGACCGGGAAGGATATTCTGCATAGCAGCGCTGGAAAATGGCCTCTGGGGTCCTGGTGGATGGCCAGTTGGCCAAGAGTCAGTGGTGCTCTGGCGCGGGCTCCCTGCTCGGTCACAGGAGGGTTTTCAGACACACGAGTCCTTCGCTTGCACACAGACACAGACAGTTCATGGCAGCAGGGGCAGTATCTCCTGGGGTTCCTGCTGCCACGCCAGGAGCCTGGATGCGCCTAAGCCCTTGTGGGGTGCCACCTGCTCTGCCACTATCTGAGATGCCCCAGCGCCTGAGAGATGGAAACGCGGAGCTCTGTCCAAGAGAAGCACATCCCAGAGCTGCACGCGTGGGCTTTGCCAGGATTTAGAACCGTAAATGCAATGTGACACCGAGACACTCTTTGTCCCACATAACTTCAAGGTCTCCCCAGGAGGCTGATGGCAATTGCTCTTGCTCAGGGTCATCTCCCCACACCAACAGCAGGTGTGTGCTCCAGACTTGTCTGTGCAATGCAAACGGATACACCCTGTCTAGTTCTTCCGGTCTCTCCAAGGAAGGCAAAAGAATCTCTGTGTGCCGGGTGAGAAGCCAGCGCTGGAAGTTGTGGTTCTATTGGGAGTGCCAAGAGGGGATGGCAGGTCTGTGATGAATGCCCTGAGGAGATGACCTGGGTTTTCCAGTGCACATGGCAATAGATCACACCCTGCTTTGGTGGTCATTTATGTCCTACGGAGGTGACAGAGACGGGAAAGAGAATGAAATTTTTGAATGTGCCTCTGAGTGCCCCTCAACCTGCTGCAAATGTGCAGATTCCAGTACATCCAGTTCAGGTGTGAGAGGCTGTTCCCTGGTCCTCGGAGCAAGAAGCGCTGGACGAGGGACGCAGTAGAACTCGCTTACTGAGACTGCATCTCCATGAACCCCAAAAGAAGTGCGAGGGATGCCGCGTCCGAGTTTTCTCAGGGGAAGGTGTTTCTCCCATGCACCGCCTCCCCGTGGCACTGGTGCCACAGCCCCCGACAAAACCACAAGCGGTCTTTGTCCCTAGCAAAAGTGCTCCCTGGGAAATGTTCCCTGGGAAACTACAGAAACCAGGGACTTAAGGGACATCATTGGGATGTGCGGGACCTCATGGAATTAAACAAACCGTGGGATATCTTTGGAACTTCATGGAATCGAAGGGATAAAAGAAAAGAATTAAACCCCATGACCAGAAACCATTGGATGGAACATTTCTTTAATATGCCAGCTGGGGATTCATGGGGGTACTCTGCCATGCATGAATCAAAGAATCAGTATAAATTTCGGAGTATAAATACAGTGATACTTGAAAGACCCTCCCCTTCACAAGCAGTCCAAAATTCTCCCATGATTTTAGGGTCGAATAGCCTCTAGGATTTTATTCGTGGAGCAAGACTGCCATCTAGCGTCCATTTCTTCTGGGAGGGGCAGTCATTTTCACAGAGTGGTCTTCTCCCTTAGCAGGCCTCGTAGCATCTCTGATTGATCTCTCCGACCCCTAACCCCTAAACTAAATGCTTGAGGACCAGCTAAGACGTGTCTTAGAACTTCCCATTTGCTTAAACAATGTAGAATTGACTTTCTTCTTAACAGAACAATCTCTTATTAAACAAGTTTTCTGAGGCCTGTAAGCTAATTTCTTGAAGATGGGCATATGATACACTCTCTATTAGTTTCCATGTATCATCTACATTCTCTCTCCTACAACTAATTGTCGTCTTAAAAGAAAAGAAAAGACTGCTACCATGCCAAGAAAGCAAACCCCTTTGTTGATTAGGATTTTTCTCTAAGAAAAACTTGTGATTTACGAAGCCATTAAGGATGGAGATCCTCTCTCATTTCAGTGCCATTGTGACAATATGGGGCCTCATGTAACACATGGAACACAGACCACTGCGCATTCCCAAGCAATCAAGGGGCCATTGTAACACTCCAGGGCCTCATGGAAGACGGAGGCCCCGCAGAGAGACCTCAAATCAGAGGTTTGGGCAATCCTCAACCAGAGGAAGTTCAACAAGGGGAAGTGCCAGATTCTGTCCCTGTGATGGGGCGACCCCGAATGTCCGGACAGACCGGGAAGGATATTCTGCATAGCAGCGCTGGAAAATGGCCTCTGGGGTCCTGGTGGATGGCCAGTTGGCCAAGAGTCAGTGGTGCTCTGGCGCGGGCTCCCTGCTCGGTCACAGGAGGGTTTTCAGACACACGAGTCCTTCGCTTGCACACAGACACAGACAGTTCATGGCAGCAGGGGCAGTATCTCCTGGGGTTCCTGCTGCCACGCCAGGAGCCTGGATGCGCCTAAGCCCTTGTGGGGTGCCACCTGCTCTGCCACTATCTGAGATGCCCCAGCGCCTGAGAGATGGAAACGCGGAGCTCTGTCCAAGAGAAGCACATCCCAGAGCTGCACGCGTGGGCTTTGCCAGGATTTAGAACCGTAAATGCAATGTGACACCGAGACACTCTTTGTCCCACATAACTTCAAGGTCTCCCCAGGAGGCTGATGGCAATTGCTCTTGCTCAGGGTCATCTCCCCACACCAACAGCAGGTGTGTGCTCCAGACTTGTCTGTGCAATGCAAACGGATACACCCTGTCTAGTTCTTCCGGTCTCTCCAAGGAAGGCAAAAGAATCTCTGTGTGCCGGGTGAGAAGCCAGCGCTGGAAGTTGTGGTTCTATTGGGAGTGCCAAGAGGGGATGGCAGGTCTGTGATGAATGCCCTGAGGAGATGACCTGGGTTTTCCAGTGCACATGGCAATAGATCACACCCTGCTTTGGTGGTCATTTATGTCCTACGGAGGTGACAGAGACGGGAAAGAGAATGAAATTTTTGAATGTGCCTCTGAGTGCCCCTCAACCTGCTGCAAATGTGCAGATTCCAGTACATCCAGTTCAGGTGTGAGAGGCTGTTCCCTGGTCCTCGGAGCAAGAAGCGCTGGACGAGGGACGCAGTAGAACTCGCTTACTGAGACTGCATCTCCATGAACCCCAAAAGAAGTGCGAGGGATGCCGCGTCCGAGTTTTCTCAGGGGAAGGTGTTTCTCCCATGCACCGCCTCCCCGTGGCACTGGTGCCACAGCCCCCGACAAAACCACAAGCGGTCTTTGTCCCTAGCAAAAGTGCTCCCTGGGAAATGTTCCCTGGGAAACTACAGAAACCAGGGACTTAAGGGACATCATTGGGATGTGCGGGACCTCATGGAATTAAACAAACCGTGGGATATCTTTGGAACTTCATGGAATCGAAGGGATAAAAGAAAAGAATTAAACCCCATGACCAGAAACCATTGGATGGAACATTTCTTTAATATGCCAGCTGGGGATTCATGGGGGTACTCTGCCATGCATGAATCAAAGAATCAGTATAAATTTCGGAGTATAAATACAGTGATACTTGAAAGACCCTCCCCTTCACAAGCAGTCCAAAATTCTCCCATGATTTTAGGGTCGAATAGCCTCTTGGATTTTATTCGTGGAGCAAGACTGCCATCTAGCGTCCATTTCTTCTGGGAGGGGCAGTCATTTTCACAGAGTGGTCTTCTCCCTTAGCAGGCCTCGTAGCATCTCTGATTGATCTCTCCGACCCCTAACCCCTAAACTAAATGCTTGAGGACCAGCTAAGACGTGTCTTAGAACTTCCCATTTGCTTAAACAATGTAGAATTGACTTTCTTCTTAACAGAACAATCTCTTATTAAACAAGTTTTCTGAGGCCTGTAAGCTAATTTCTTGAAGATGGGCATATGATACACTCTCTATTAGTTTCCATGTATCATCTACATTCTCTCTCCTACAACTAATTGTCGTCTTAAAAGAAAAGAAAAGACTGCTACCATGCCAAGAAAGCAAACCCCTTTGTTGATTAGGATTTTTCTCTAAGAAAAACTTGTGATTTACGAAGCCATTAAGGATGGAGATCCTCTCTCATTTCAGTGCCATTGTGACAATATGGGGCCTCATGTAACACATGGAACACAGACCACTGCACATTCCCAAGCAATCAAGGGGCCATTGTAACACTCCAGGGCCTCATGGAAGACGGAGGCCCCGCAGAGAGACCTCAAATCAGAGGTTTGGGCAATCCTCAACCAGAGGAAGTTCAACAAGGGGAAGTGCCAGATTCTGTCCCTGTGATGGGGCGACCCCGAATGTCCGGACAGACCGGGAAGGATATTCTGCATAGCAGCGCTGGAAAATGGCCTCTGGGGTCCTGGTGGATGGCCAGTTGGCCAAGAGTCAGTGGTGCTCTGGCGCGGGCTCCCTGCTCGGTCACAGGAGGGTTTTCAGACACACGAGTCCTTCGCTTGCACACAGACACAGACAGTTCATGGCAGCAGGGGCAGTATCTCCTGGGGTTCCTGCTGCCACGCCAGGAGCCTGGATGCGCCTAAGCCCTTGTGGGGTGCCACCTGCTCTGCCACTATCTGAGATGCCCCAGCGCCTGAGAGATGGAAACGCGGAGCTCTGTCCAAGAGAAGCACATCCCAGAGCTGCACGCGTGGGCTTTGCCAGGATTTAGAACCGTAAATGCAATGTGACACCGAGACACTCTTTGTCCCACATAACTTCAAGGTCTCCCCAGGAGGCTGATGGCAATTGCTCTTGCTCAGGGTCATCTCCCCACACCAACAGCAGGTGTGTGCTCCAGACTTGTCTGTGCAATGCAAACGGATACACCCTGTCTAGTTCTTCCGGTCTCTCCAAGGAAGGCAAAAGAATCTCTGTGTGCCGGGTGAGAAGCCAGCGCTGGAAGTTGTGGTTCTATTGGGAGTGCCAAGAGGGGATGGCAGGTCTGTGATGAATGCCCTGAGGAGATGACCTGGGTTTTCCAGTGCACATGGCAATAGATCACACCCTGCTTTGGTGGTCATTTATGTCCTACGGAGGTGACAGAGACGGGAAAGAGAATGAAATTTTTGAATGTGCCTCTGAGTGCCCCTCAACCTGCTGCAAATGTGCAGATTCCAGTACATCCAGTTCAGGTGTGAGAGGCTGTTCCCTGGTCCTCGGAGCAAGAAGCGCTGGACGAGGGACGCAGTAGAACTCGCTTACTGAGACTGCATCTCCATGAATCCCAAAAGAAGTGTGAGGGATGCCGCGTCCGAGTTTTCTCAGGGGAAGGTGTTTCTCCCATGCACCGCCTCCCCGTGGCACTGGTGCCACAGCCCCCGACAAAACCACAAGCGGTCTTTGTCCCTAGCAAAAGTGCTCCCTGGGAAATGTTCCCTGGGAAACTACAGAAACCAGGGACTTAAGGGACATCATTGGGATGTGCGGGACCTCATGGAATTAAACAAACCGTGGGATATCTTTGGAACTTCATGGAATCGAAGGGATAAAAGAAAAGAATTAAACCCCATGACCAGAAACCATTGGATGGAACATTTCTTTAATATGCCAGCTGGGGATTCATGGGGGTACTCTGCCATGCATGAATCAAAGAATCAGTATAAATTTCGGAGTATAAATACAGTGATACTTGAAAGACCCTCCCCTTCACAAGCAGTCCAAAATTCTCCCATGATTTTAGGGTCGAATAGCCTCTTGGATTTTATTCGTGGAGCAAGACTGCCATCTAGCGTCCATTTCTTCTGGGAGGGGCAGTCATTTTCACAGAGTGGTCTTCTCCCTTAGCAGGCCTCGTAGCATCTCTGATTGATCTCTCCGACCCCTAACCCCTAAACTAAATGCTTGAGGACCAGCTAAGACGTGTCTTAGAACTTCCCATTTGCTTAAACAATGTAGAATTGACTTTCTTCTTAACAGAACAATCTCTTATTAAACAAGTTTTCTGAGGCCTGTAAGCTAATTTCTTGAAGATGGGCATATGATACACTCTCTATTAGTTTCCATGTATCATCTACATTCTCTCTCCTACAACTAATTGTCGTCTTAAAAGAAAAGAAAAGACTGCTACCATGCCAAGAAAGCAAACCCCTTTGTTGATTAGGATTTTTCTCTAAGAAAAACTTGTGATTTACGAAGCCATTAAGGATGGAGATCCTCTCTCATTTCAGTGCCATTGTGACAATATGGGGCCTCATGTAACACATGGAACACAGACCACTGCGCATTCCCAAGCAATCAAGGGGCCATTGTAACACTCCAGGGCCTCATGGAAGACGGAGGCCCCGCAGAGAGACCTCAAATCAGAGGTTTGGGCAATCCTCAACCAGAGGAAGTTCAACAAGGGGAAGTGCCAGATTCTGTCCCTGTGATGGGGCGACCCCGAATGTCCGGACAGACTGGGAAGGATATTCTGCATAGCAGCGCTGGAAAATGGCCTCTGGGGTCCTGGTGGATGGCCAGTTGGCCAAGAGTCAGTGGTGCTCTGGCGCGGGCTCCCTGCTCGGTCACAGGAGGGTTTTCAGACACACGAGTCCTTCGCTTGCACACAGACACAGACAGTTCATGGCAGCAGGGGCAGTATCTCCTGGGGTTCCTGCTGCCACGCCAGGAGCCTGGATGCGCCTAAGCCCTTGTGGGGTGCCACCTGCTCTGCCACTATCTGAGATGCCCCAGCGCCTGAGAGATGGAAACGCGGAGCTCTGTCCAAGAGAAGCACATCCCAGAGCTGCACGCGTGGGCTTTGCCAGGATTTAGAACCGTAAATGCAATGTGACACCGAGACACTCTTTGTCCCACATAACTTCAAGGTCTCCCCAGGAGGCTGATGGCAATTGCTCTTGCTCAGGGTCATCTCCCCACACCAACAGCAGGTGTGTGCTCCAGACTTGTCTGTGCGATGCAAACGGATACACCCTGTCTAGTTCTTCCGGTCTCTCCAAGGAAGGCAAAAGAATCTCTGTGTGCCGGGTGAGAAGCCAGTGCTGGAAGTTGTGGTTCTATTGGGAGTGCCAAGAGGGGATGGCAGGTCTGTGATGAATGCCCTGAGGAGATGACCTGGGTTTTCCAGTGCACATGGCAATAGATCACACCCTGCTTTGGTGGTCATTTATGTCCTACGGAGGTGACAGAGACGGGAAAGAGAATGAAATTTTTGAATGTGCCTCTGAGTGCCCCTCAACCTGCTGCAAATGTGCAGATTCCAGTACATCCAGTTCAGGTGTGAGAGGCTGTTCCCTGGTCCTCGGAGCAAGAAGAGCTGGACGAGGGACGCAGTAGAACTCGCTTACTGAGACTGCATCTCCATGAACCCCAAAAGAAGTGCGAGGGATGCCGCGTCCGAGTTTTCTCAGGGGAAGGTGTTTCTCCCATGCACCGCCTCCCCGTGGCACTGGTGCCACAGCCCCCGACAAAACCACAAGCGGTCTTTGTCCCTAGCAAAAGTGCTCCCTGGGAAATGTTCCCTGGGAAACTACAGAAACCAGGGACTTAAGGGACATCATTGGGATGTGCGGGACCTCATGGAATTAAACAAACCGTGGGATATCTTTGGAACTTCATGGAATCGAAGGGATAAAAGAAAAGAATTAAACCCCATGACCAGAAACCATTGGATGGAACATTTCTTTAATATGCCAGCTGGGGATTCATGGGGGTACTCTGCCATGCATGAATCAAAGAATCAGTATAAATTTCGGAGTATAAATACAGTGATACTTGAAAGACCCTCCCCTTCACAAGCAGTCCAAAATTCTCCCATGATTTTAGGGTCGAATAGCCTCTTGGATTTTATTCGTGGAGCAAGACTGCCATCTAGCGTCCATTTCTTCTGGGAGGGGCAGTCATTTTCACAGAGTGGTCTTCTCCCTTAGCAGGCCTCGTAGCATCTCTGATTGATCTCTCCGACCCCTAACCCCTAAACTAAATGCTTGAGGACCAGCTAAGACGTGTCTTAGAACTTCCCATTTGCTTAAACAATGTAGAATTGACTTTCTTCTTAACAGAACAATCTCTTATTAAACAAGTTTTCTGAGGCCTGTAAGCTAATTTCTTGAAGATGGGCATATGATACACTCTCTATTAGTTTCCATGTATCATCTACATTCTCTCTCCTACAACTAATTGTCGTCTTAAAAGAAAAGAAAAGACTGCTACCATGCCAAGAAAGCAAACCCCTTTGTTGATTAGGATTTTTCTCTAAGAAAAACTTGTGATTTACGAAGCCATTAAGGATGGAGATCCTCTCTCATTTCAGTGCCATTGTGACAATATGGGGCCTCATGTAACACATGGAACACAGACCACTGCGCATTCCCAAGCAATCAAGGGGCCATTGTAACACTCCAGGGCCTCATGGAAGACGGAGGCCCCGCAGAGAGACCTCAAATCAGAGGTTTGGGCAATCCTCAACCAGAGGAAGTTCAACAAGGGGAAGTGCCAGATTCTGTCCCTGTGATGGGGCGACCCCGAATGTCCGGACAGACCGGGAAGGATATTCTGCATAGCAGCGCTGGAAAATGGCCTCTGGGGTCCTGGTGGATGGCCAGTTGGCCAAGAGTCAGTGGTGCTCTGGCGCGGGCTCCCTGCTCGGTCACAGGAGGGTTTTCAGACACACGAGTCCTTCGCTTGCACACAGACACAGACAGTTCATGGCAGCAGGGGCAGTATCTCCTGGGGTTCCTGCTGCCACGCCAGGAGCCTGGATGCGCCTAAGCCCTTGTGGGGTGCCACCTGCTCTGCCACTATCTGAGATGCCCCAGCGCCTGAGAGATGGAAACGCGGAGCTCTGTCCAAGAGAAGCACATCCCAGAGCTGCACGCGTGGGCTTTGCCAGGATTTAGAACCGTAAATGCAATGTGACACCGAGACACTCTTTGTCCCACATAACTTCAAGGTCTCCCCAGGAGGCTGATGGCAATTGCTCTTGCTCAGGGTCATCTCCCCACACCAACAGCAGGTGTGTGCTCCAGACTTGTCTGTGCGATGCAAACGGATACACCCTGTCTAGTTCTTCCGGTCTCTCCAAGGAAGGCAAAAGAATCTCTGTGTGCCGGGTGAGAAGCCAGTGCTGGAAGTTGTGGTTCTATTGGGAGTGCCAAGAGGGGATGGCAGGTCTGTGATGAATGCCCTGAGGAGATGACCTGGGTTTTCCAGTGCACATGGCAATAGATCACACCCTGCTTTGGTGGTCATTTATGTCCTACGGAGGTGACAGAGACGGGAAAGAGAATGAAATTTTTGAATGTGCCTCTGAGTGCCCCTCAACCTGCTGCAAATGTGCAGATTCCAGTACATCCAGTTCAGGTGTGAGAGGCTGTTCCCTGGTCCTCGGAGCAAGAAGAGCTGGACGAGGGACGCAGTAGAACTCGCTTACTGAGACTGCATCTCCATGAACCCCAAAAGAAGTGCGAGGGATGCCGCGTCCGAGTTTTCTCAGGGGAAGGTGTTTCTCCCATGCACCGCCTCCCCGTGGCACTGGTGCCACAGCCCCCGACAAAACCACAAGCGGTCTTTGTCCCTAGCAAAAGTGCTCCCTGGGAAATGTTCCCTGGGAAACTACAGAAACCAGGGACTTAAGGGACATCATTGGGATGTGCGGGACCTCATGGAATTAAACAAACCGTGGGATATCTTTGGAACTTCATGGAATCGAAGGGATAAAAGAAAAGAATTAAACCCCATGACCAGAAACCATTGGATGGAACATTTCTTTAATATGCCAGCTGGGGATTCATGGGGGTACTCTGCCATGCATGAATCAAAGAATCAGTATAAATTTCGGAGTATAAATACAGTGATACTTGAAAGACCCTCCCCTTCACAAGCAGTCCAAAATTCTCCCATGATTTTAGGGTCGAATAGCCTCTTGGATTTTATTCGTGGAGCAAGACTGCCATCTAGCGTCCATTTCTTCTGGGAGGGGCAGTCATTTTCACAGAGTGGTCTTCTCCCTTAGCAGGCCTCGTAGCATCTCTGATTGATCTCTCCGACCCCTAACCCCTAAACTAAATGCTTGAGGACCAGCTAAGACGTGTCTTAGAACTTCCCATTTGCTTAAACAATGTAGAATTGACTTTCTTCTTAACAGAACAATCTCTTATTAAACAAGTTTTCTGAGGCCTGTAAGCTAATTTCTTGAAGATGGGCATATGATACACTCTCTATTAGTTTCCATGTATCATCTACATTCTCTCTCCTACAACTAATTGTCGTCTTAAAAGAAAAGAAAAGACTGCTACCATGCCAAGAAAGCAAACCCCTTTGTTGATTAGGATTTTTCTCTAAGAAAAACTTGTGATTTACGAAGCCATTAAGGATGGAGATCCTCTCTCATTTCAGTGCCATTGTGACAATATGGGGCCTCATGTAACACATGGAACACAGACCACTGCGCATTCCCAAGCAATCAAGGGGCCATTGTAACACTCCAGGGCCTCATGGAAGACGGAGGCCCCGCAGAGAGACCTCAAATCAGAGGTTTGGGCAATCCTCAACCAGAGGAAGTTCAACAAGGGGAAGTGCCAGATTCTGTCCCTGTGATGGGGCGACCCCGAATGTCCGGACAGACCGGGAAGGATATTCTGCATAGCAGCGCTGGAAAATGGCCTCTGGGGTCCTGGTGGATGGCCAGTTGGCCAAGAGTCAGTGGTGCTCTGGCGCGGGCTCCCTGCTCGGTCACAGGAGGGTTTTCAGACACACGAGTCCTTCGCTTGCACACAGACACAGACAGTTCATGGCAGCAGGGGCAGTATCTCCTGGGGTTCCTGCTGCCACGCCAGGAGCCTGGATGCGCCTAAGCCCTTGTGGGGTGCCACCTGCTCTGCCACTATCTGAGATGCCCCAGCGCCTGAGAGATGGAAACGCGGAGCTCTGTCCAAGAGAAGCACATCCCAGAGCTGCACGCGTGGGCTTTGCCAGGATTTAGAACCGTAAATGCAATGTGACACCGAGACACTCTTTGTCCCACATAACTTCAAGGTCTCCCCAGGAGGCTGATGGCAATTGCTCTTGCTCAGGGTCATCTCCCCACACCAACAGCAGGTGTGTGCTCCAGACTTGTCTGTGCGATGCAAACGGATACACCCTGTCTAGTTCTTCCGGTCTCTCCAAGGAAGGCAAAAGAATCTCTGTGTGCCGGGTGAGAAGCCAGTGCTGGAAGTTGTGGTTCTATTGGGAGTGCCAAGAGGGGATGGCAGGTCTGTGATGAATGCCCTGAGGAGATGACCTGGGTTTTCCAGTGCACATGGCAATAGATCACACCCTGCTTTGGTGGTCATTTATGTCCTACGGAGGTGACAGAGACGGGAAAGAGAATGAAATTTTTGAATGTGCCTCTGAGTGCCCCTCAACCTGCTGCAAATGTGCAGATTCCAGTACATCCAGTTCAGGTGTGAGAGGCTGTTCCCTGGTCCTCGGAGCAAGAAGAGCTGGACGAGGGACGCAGTAGAACTCGCTTACTGAGACTGCATCTCCATGAACCCCAAAAGAAGTGCGAGGGATGCCGCGTCCGAGTTTTCTCAGGGGAAGGTGTTTCTCCCATGCACCGCCTCCCCGTGGCACTGGTGCCACAGCCCCCGACAAAACCACAAGCGGTCTTTGTCCCTAGCAAAAGTGCTCCCTGGGAAATGTTCCCTGGGAAACTACAGAAACCAGGGACTTAAGGGACATCATTGGGATGTGCGGGACCTCATGGAATTAAACAAACCGTGGGATATCTTTGGAACTTCATGGAATCGAAGGGATAAAAGAAAAGAATTAAACCCCATGACCAGAAACCATTGGATGGAACATTTCTTTAATATGCCAGCTGGGGATTCATGGGGGTACTCTGCCATGCATGAATCAAAGAATCAGTATAAATTTCGGAGTATAAATACAGTGATACTTGAAAGACCCTCCCCTTCACAAGCAGTCCAAAATTCTCCCATGATTTTAGGGTCGAATAGCCTCTTGGATTTTATTCGTGGAGCAAGACTGCCATCTAGCGTCCATTTCTTCTGGGAGGGGCAGTCATTTTCACAGAGTGGTCTTCTCCCTTAGCAGGCCTCGTAGCATCTCTGATTGATCTCTCCGACCCCTAACCCCTAAACTAAATGCTTGAGGACCAGCTAAGACGTGTCTTAGAACTTCCCATTTGCTTAAACAATGTAGAATTGACTTTCTTCTTAACAGAACAATCTCTTATTAAACAAGTTTTCTGAGGCCTGTAAGCTAATTTCTTGAAGATGGGCATATGATACACTCTCTATTAGTTTCCATGTATCATCTACATTCTCTCTCCTACAACTAATTGTCGTCTTAAAAGAAAAGAAAAGACTGCTACCATGCCAAGAAAGCAAACCCCTTTGTTGATTAGGATTTTTCTCTAAGAAAAACTTGTGATTTACGAAGCCATTAAGGATGGAGATCCTCTCTCATTTCAGTGCCATTGTGACAATATGGGGCCTCATGTAACACATGGAACACAGACCACTGCGCATTCCCAAGCAATCAAGGGGCCATTGTAACACTCCAGGGCCTCATGGAAGACGGAGGCCCCGCAGAGAGACCTCAAATCAGAGGTTTGGGCAATCCTCAACCAGAGGAAGTTCAACAAGGGGAAGTGCCAGATTCTGTCCCTGTGATGGGGCGACCCCGAATGTCCGGACAGACCGGGAAGGATATTCTGCATAGCAGCGCTGGAAAATGGCCTCTGGGGTCCTGGTGGATGGCCAGTTGGCCAAGAGTCAGTGGTGCTCTGGCGCGGGCTCCCTGCTCGGTCACAGGAGGGTTTTCAGACACACGAGTCCTTCGCTTGCACACAGACACAGACAGTTCATGGCAGCAGGGGCAGTATCTCCTGGGGTTCCTGCTGCCACGCCAGGAGCCTGGATGCGCCTAAGCCCTTGTGGGGTGCCACCTGCTCTGCCACTATCTGAGATGCCCCAGCGCCTGAGAGATGGAAACGCGGAGCTCTGTCCAAGAGAAGCACATCCCAGAGCTGCACGCGTGGGCTTTGCCAGGATTTAGAACCGTAAATGCAATGTGACACCGAGACACTCTTTGTCCCACATAACTTCAAGGTCTCCCCAGGAGGCTGATGGCAATTGCTCTTGCTCAGGGTCATCTCCCCACACCAACAGCAGGTGTGTGCTCCAGACTTGTCTGTGCGATGCAAACGGATACACCCTGTCTAGTTCTTCCGGTCTCTCCAAGGAAGGCAAAAGAATCTCTGTGTGCCGGGTGAGAAGCCAGTGCTGGAAGTTGTGGTTCTATTGGGAGTGCCAAGAGGGGATGGCAGGTCTGTGATGAATGCCCTGAGGAGATGACCTGGGTTTTCCAGTGCACATGGCAATAGATCACACCCTGCTTTGGTGGTCATTTATGTCCTACGGAGGTGACAGAGACGGGAAAGAGAATGAAATTTTTGAATGTGCCTCTGAGTGCCCCTCAACCTGCTGCAAATGTGCAGATTCCAGTACATCCAGTTCAGGTGTGAGAGGCTGTTCCCTGGTCCTCGGAGCAAGAAGAGCTGGACGAGGGACGCAGTAGAACTCGCTTACTGAGACTGCATCTCCATGAACCCCAAAAGAAGTGCGAGGGATGCCGCGTCCGAGTTTTCTCAGGGGAAGGTGTTTCTCCCATGCACCGCCTCCCCGTGGCACTGGTGCCACAGCCCCCGACAAAACCACAAGCGGTCTTTGTCCCTAGCAAAAGTGCTCCCTGGGAAATGTTCCCTGGGAAACTACAGAAACCAGGGACTTAAGGGACATCATTGGGATGTGCGGGACCTCATGGAATTAAACAAACCGTGGGATATCTTTGGAACTTCATGGAATCGAAGGGATAAAAGAAAAGAATTAAACCCCATGACCAGAAACCATTGGATGGAACATTTCTTTAATATGCCAGCTGGGGATTCATGGGGGTACTCTGCCATGCATGAATCAAAGAATCAGTATAAATTTCGGAGTATAAATACAGTGATACTTGAAAGACCCTCCCCTTCACAAGCAGTCCAAAATTCTCCCATGATTTTAGGGTCGAATAGCCTCTTGGATTTTATTCGTGGAGCAAGACTGCCATCTAGCGTCCATTTCTTCTGGGAGGGGCAGTCATTTTCACAGAGTGGTCTTCTCCCTTAGCAGGCCTCGTAGCATCTCTGATTGATCTCTCCGACCCCTAACCCCTAAACTAAATGCTTGAGGACCAGCTAAGACGTGTCTTAGAACTTCCCATTTGCTTAAACAATGTAGAATTGACTTTCTTCTTAACAGAACAATCTCTTATTAAACAAGTTTTCTGAGGCCTGTAAGCTAATTTCTTGAAGATGGGCATATGATACACTCTCTATTAGTTTCCATGTATCATCTACATTCTCTCTCCTACAACTAATTGTCGTCTTAAAAGAAAAGAAAAGACTGCTACCATGCCAAGAAAGCAAACCCCTTTGTTGATTAGGATTTTTCTCTAAGAAAAACTTGTGATTTACGAAGCCATTAAGGATGGAGATCCTCTCTCATTTCAGTGCCATTGTGACAATATGGGGCCTCATGTAACACATGGAACACAGACCACTGCGCATTCCCAAGCAATCAAGGGGCCATTGTAACACTCCAGGGCCTCATGGAAGACGGAGGCCCCGCAGAGAGACCTCAAATCAGAGGTTTGGGCAATCCTCAACCAGAGGAAGTTCAACAAGGGGAAGTGCCAGATTCTGTCCCTGTGATGGGGCGACCCCGAATGTCCGGACAGACCGGGAAGGATATTCTGCATAGCAGCGCTGGAAAATGGCCTCTGGGGTCCTGGTGGATGGCCAGTTGGCCAAGAGTCAGTGGTGCTCTGGCGCGGGCTCCCTGCTCGGTCACAGGAGGGTTTTCAGACACACGAGTCCTTCGCTTGCACACAGACACAGACAGTTCATGGCAGCAGGGGCAGTATCTCCTGGGGTTCCTGCTGCCACGCCAGGAGCCTGGATGCGCCTAAGCCCTTGTGGGGTGCCACCTGCTCTGCCACTATCTGAGATGCCCCAGCGCCTGAGAGATGGAAACGCGGAGCTCTGTCCAAGAGAAGCACATCCCAGAGCTGCACGCGTGGGCTTTGCCAGGATTTAGAACCGTAAATGCAATGTGACACCGAGACACTCTTTGTCCCACATAACTTCAAGGTCTCCCCAGGAGGCTGATGGCAATTGCTCTTGCTCAGGGTCATCTCCCCACACCAACAGCAGGTGTGTGCTCCAGACTTGTCTGTGCGATGCAAACGGATACACCCTGTCTAGTTCTTCCGGTCTCTCCAAGGAAGGCAAAAGAATCTCTGTGTGCCGGGTGAGAAGCCAGTGCTGGAAGTTGTGGTTCTATTGGGAGTGCCAAGAGGGGATGGCAGGTCTGTGATGAATGCCCTGAGGAGATGACCTGGGTTTTCCAGTGCACATGGCAATAGATCACACCCTGCTTTGGTGGTCATTTATGTCCTACGGAGGTGACAGAGACGGGAAAGAGAATGAAATTTTTGAATGTGCCTCTGAGTGCCCCTCAACCTGCTGCAAATGTGCAGATTCCAGTACATCCAGTTCAGGTGTGAGAGGCTGTTCCCTGGTCCTCGGAGCAAGAAGAGCTGGACGAGGGACGCAGTAGAACTCGCTTACTGAGACTGCATCTCCATGAACCCCAAAAGAAGTGCGAGGGATGCCGCGTCCGAGTTTTCTCAGGGGAAGGTGTTTCTCCCATGCACCGCCTCCCCGTGGCACTGGTGCCACAGCCCCCGACAAAACCACAAGCGGTCTTTGTCCCTAGCAAAAGTGCTCCCTGGGAAATGTTCCCTGGGAAACTACAGAAACCAGGGACTTAAGGGACATCATTGGGATGTGCGGGACCTCATGGAATTAAACAAACCGTGGGATATCTTTGGAACTTCATGGAATCGAAGGGATAAAAGAAAAGAATTAAACCCCATGACCAGAAACCATTGGATGGAACATTTCTTTAATATGCCAGCTGGGGATTCATGGGGGTACTCTGCCATGCATGAATCAAAGAATCAGTATAAATTTCGGAGTATAAATACAGTGATACTTGAAAGACCCTCCCCTTCACAAGCAGTCCAAAATTCTCCCATGATTTTAGGGTCGAATAGCCTCTTGGATTTTATTCGTGGAGCAAGACTGCCATCTAGCGTCCATTTCTTCTGGGAGGGGCAGTCATTTTCACAGAGTGGTCTTCTCCCTTAGCAGGCCTCGTAGCATCTCTGATTGATCTCTCCGACCCCTAACCCCTAAACTAAATGCTTGAGGACCAGCTAAGACGTGTCTTAGAACTTCCCATTTGCTTAAACAATGTAGAATTGACTTTCTTCTTAACAGAACAATCTCTTATTAAACAAGTTTTCTGAGGCCTGTAAGCTAATTTCTTGAAGATGGGCATATGATACACTCTCTATTAGTTTCCATGTATCATCTACATTCTCTCTCCTACAACTAATTGTCGTCTTAAAAGAAAAGAAAAGACTGCTACCATGCCAAGAAAGCAAACCCCTTTGTTGATTAGGATTTTTCTCTAAGAAAAACTTGTGATTTACGAAGCCATTAAGGATGGAGATCCTCTCTCATTTCAGTGCCATTGTGACAATATGGGGCCTCATGTAACACATGGAACACAGACCACTGCGCATTCCCAAGCAATCAAGGGGCCATTGTAACACTCCAGGGCCTCATGGAAGACGGAGGCCCCGCAGAGAGACCTCAAATCAGAGGTTTGGGCAATCCTCAACCAGAGGAAGTTCAACAAGGGGAAGTGCCAGATTCTGTCCCTGTGATGGGGCGACCCCGAATGTCCGGACAGACCGGGAAGGATATTCTGCATAGCAGCGCTGGAAAATGGCCTCTGGGGTCCTGGTGGATGGCCAGTTGGCCAAGAGTCAGTGGTGCTCTGGCGCGGGCTCCCTGCTCGGTCACAGGAGGGTTTTCAGACACACGAGTCCTTCGCTTGCACACAGACACAGACAGTTCATGGCAGCAGGGGCAGTATCTCCTGGGGTTCCTGCTGCCACGCCAGGAGCCTGGATGCGCCTAAGCCCTTGTGGGGTGCCACCTGCTCTGCCACTATCTGAGATGCCCCAGCGCCTGAGAGATGGAAACGCGGAGCTCTGTCCAAGAGAAGCACATCCCAGAGCTGCACGCGTGGGCTTTGCCAGGATTTAGAACCGTAAATGCAATGTGACACCGAGACACTCTTTGTCCCACATAACTTCAAGGTCTCCCCAGGAGGCTGATGGCAATTGCTCTTGCTCAGGGTCATCTCCCCACACCAACAGCAGGTGTGTGCTCCAGACTTGTCTGTGCGATGCAAACGGATACACCCTGTCTAGTTCTTCCGGTCTCTCCAAGGAAGGCAAAAGAATCTCTGTGTGCCGGGTGAGAAGCCAGTGCTGGAAGTTGTGGTTCTATTGGGAGTGCCAAGAGGGGATGGCAGGTCTGTGATGAATGCCCTGAGGAGATGACCTGGGTTTTCCAGTGCACATGGCAATAGATCACACCCTGCTTTGGTGGTCATTTATGTCCTACGGAGGTGACAGAGACGGGAAAGAGAATGAAATTTTTGAATGTGCCTCTGAGTGCCCCTCAACCTGCTGCAAATGTGCAGATTCCAGTACATCCAGTTCAGGTGTGAGAGGCTGTTCCCTGGTCCTCGGAGCAAGAAGAGCTGGACGAGGGACGCAGTAGAACTCGCTTACTGAGACTGCATCTCCATGAACCCCAAAAGAAGTGCGAGGGATGCCGCGTCCGAGTTTTCTCAGGGGAAGGTGTTTCTCCCATGCACCGCCTCCCCGTGGCACTGGTGCCACAGCCCCCGACAAAACCACAAGCGGTCTTTGTCCCTAGCAAAAGTGCTCCCTGGGAAATGTTCCCTGGGAAACTACAGAAACCAGGGACTTAAGGGACATCATTGGGATGTGCGGGACCTCATGGAATTAAACAAACCGTGGGATATCTTTGGAACTTCATGGAATCGAAGGGATAAAAGAAAAGAATTAAACCCCATGACCAGAAACCATTGGATGGAACATTTCTTTAATATGCCAGCTGGGGATTCATGGGGGTACTCTGCCATGCATGAATCAAAGAATCAGTATAAATTTCGGAGTATAAATACAGTGATACTTGAAAGACCCTCCCCTTCACAAGCAGTCCAAAATTCTCCCATGATTTTAGGGTCAAATAGCCTCTTGGATTTTATTCGTGGAGCAAGACTGCCATCTAGCGTCCATTTCTTCTGGGAGGGGCAGTCATTTTCACAGAGTGGTCTTCTCCCTTAGCAGGCCTCGTAGCATCTCTGATTGATCTCTCCGACCCCTAACCCCTAAACTAAATGCTTGAGGACCAGCTAAGACGTGTCTTAGAACTTCCCATTTGCTTAAACAATGTAGAATTGACTTTCTTCTTAACAGAACAATCTCTTATTAAACAAGTTTTCTGAGGCCTGTAAGCTAATTTCTTGAAGATGGGCATATGATACACTCTCTATTAGTTTCCATGTATCATCTACATTCTCTCTCCTACAACTAATTGTCGTCTTAAAAGAAAAGAAAAGACTGCTACCATGCCAAGAAAGCAAACCCCTTTGTTGATTAGGATTTTTCTCTAAGAAAAACTTGTGATTTACGAAGCCATTAAGGATGGAGATCCTCTCTCATTTCAGTGCCATTGTGACAATATGGGGCCTCATGTAACACATGGAACACAGACCACTGCGCATTCCCAAGCAATCAAGGGGCCATTGTAACACTCCAGGGCCTCATGGAAGACGGAGGCCCCGCAGAGAGACCTCAAATCAGAGGTTTGGGCAATCCTCAACCAGAGGAAGTTCAACAAGGGGAAGTGCCAGATTCTGTCCCTGTGATGGGGCGACCCCGAATGTCCGGACAGACTGGGAAGGATATTCTGCATAGCAGCGCTGGAAAATGGCCTCTGGGGTCCTGGTGGATGGCCAGTTGGCCAAGAGTCAGTGGTGCTCTGGCGCGGGCTCCCTGCTCGGTCACAGGAGGGTTTTCAGACACACGAGTCCTTCGCTTGCACACAGACACAGACAGTTCATGGCAGCAGGGGCAGTATCTCCTGGGGTTCCTGCTGCCACGCCAGGAGCCTGGATGCGCCTAAGCCCTTGTGGGGTGCCACCTGCTCTGCCACTATCTGAGATGCCCCAGCGCCTGAGAGATGGAAACGCGGAGCTCTGTCCAAGAGAAGCACATCCCAGAGCTGCACGCGTGGGCTTTGCCAGGATTTAGAACCGTAAATGCAATGTGACACCGAGACACTCTTTGTCCCACATAACTTCAAGGTCTCCCCAGGAGGCTGATGGCAATTGCTCTTGCTCAGGGTCATCTCCCCACACCAACAGCAGGTGTGTGCTCCAGACTTGTCTGTGCGATGCAAACGGATACACCCTGTCTAGTTCTTCCGGTCTCTCCAAGGAAGGCAAAAGAATCTCTGTGTGCCGGGTGAGAAGCCAGTGCTGGAAGTTGTGGTTCTATTGGGAGTGCCAAGAGGGGATGGCAGGTCTGTGATGAATGCCCTGAGGAGATGACCTGGGTTTTCCAGTGCACATGGCAATAGATCACACCCTGCTTTGGTGGTCATTTATGTCCTACGGAGGTGACAGAGACGGGAAAGAGAATGAAATTTTTGAATGTGCCTCTGAGTGCCCCTCAACCTGCTGCAAATGTGCAGATTCCAGTACATCCAGTTCAGGTGTGAGAGGCTGTTCCCTGGTCCTCGGAGCAAGAAGAGCTGGACGAGGGACGCAGTAGAACTCGCTTACTGAGACTGCATCTCCATGAACCCCAAAAGAAGTGCGAGGGATGCCGCGTCCGAGTTTTCTCAGGGGAAGGTGTTTCTCCCATGCACCGCCTCCCCGTGGCACTGGTGCCACAGCCCCCGACAAAACCACAAGCGGTCTTTGTCCCTAGCAAAAGTGCTCCCTGGGAAATGTTCCCTGGGAAACTACAGAAACCAGGGACTTAAGGGACATCATTGGGATGTGCGGGACCTCATGGAATTAAACAAACCGTGGGATATCTTTGGAACTTCATGGAATCGAAGGGATAAAAGAAAAGAATTAAACCCCATGACCAGAAACCATTGGATGGAACATTTCTTTAATATGCCAGCTGGGGATTCATGGGGGTACTCTGCCATGCATGAATCAAAGAATCAGTATAAATTTCGGAGTATAAATACAGTGATACTTGAAAGACCCTCCCCTTCACAAGCAGTCCAAAATTCTCCCATGATTTTAGGGTCGAATAGCCTCTTGGATTTTATTCGTGGAGCAAGACTGCCATCTAGCGTCCATTTCTTCTGGGAGGGGCAGTCATTTTCACAGAGTGGTCTTCTCCCTTAGCAGGCCTCGTAGCATCTCTGATTGATCTCTCCGACCCCTAACCCCTAAACTAAATGCTTGAGGACCAGCTAAGACGTGTCTTAGAACTTCCCATTTGCTTAAACAATGTAGAATTGACTTTCTTCTTAACAGAACAATCTCTTATTAAACAAGTTTTCTGAGGCCTGTAAGCTAATTTCTTGAAGATGGGCATATGATACACTCTCTATTAGTTTCCATGTATCATCTACATTCTCTCTCCTACAACTAATTGTCGTCTTAAAAGAAAAGAAAAGACTGCTACCATGCCAAGAAAGCAAACCCCTTTGTTGATTAGGATTTTTCTCTAAGAAAAACTTGTGATTTACGAAGCCATTAAGGATGGAGATCCTCTCTCATTTCAGTGCCATTGTGACAATATGGGGCCTCATGTAACACATGGAACACAGACCACTGCGCATTCCCAAGCAATCAAGGGGCCATTGTAACACTCCAGGGCCTCATGGAAGACGGAGGCCCCGCAGAGAGACCTCAAATCAGAGGTTTGGGCAATCCTCAACCAGAGGAAGTTCAACAAGGGGAAGTGCCAGATTCTGTCCCTGTGATGGGGCGACCCCGAATGTCCGGACAGACTGGGAAGGATATTCTGCATAGCAGCGCTGGAAAATGGCCTCTGGGGTCCTGGTGGATGGCCAGTTGGCCAAGAGTCAGTGGTGCTCTGGCGCGGGCTCCCTGCTCGGTCACAGGAGGGTTTTCAGACACACGAGTCCTTCGCTTGCACACAGACACAGACAGTTCATGGCAGCAGGGGCAGTATCTCCTGGGGTTCCTGCTGCCACGCCAGGAGCCTGGATGCGCCTAAGCCCTTGTGGGGTGCCACCTGCTCTGCCACTATCTGAGATGCCCCAGCGCCTGAGAGATGGAAACGCGGAGCTCTGTCCAAGAGAAGCACATCCCAGAGCTGCACGCGTGGGCTTTGCCAGGATTTAGAACCGTAAATGCAATGTGACACCGAGACACTCTTTGTCCCACATAACTTCAAGGTCTCCCCAGGAGGCTGATGGCAATTGCTCTTGCTCAGGGTCATCTCCCCACACCAACAGCAGGTGTGTGCTCCAGACTTGTCTGTGCGATGCAAACGGATACACCCTGTCTAGTTCTTCCGGTCTCTCCAAGGAAGGCAAAAGAATCTCTGTGTGCCGGGTGAGAAGCCAGTGCTGGAAGTTGTGGTTCTATTGGGAGTGCCAAGAGGGGATGGCAGGTCTGTGATGAATGCCCTGAGGAGATGACCTGGGTTTTCCAGTGCACATGGCAATAGATCACACCCTGCTTTGGTGGTCATTTATGTCCTACGGAGGTGACAGAGACGGGAAAGAGAATGAAATTTTTGAATGTGCCTCTGAGTGCCCCTCAACCTGCTGCAAATGTGCAGATTCCAGTACATCCAGTTCAGGTGTGAGAGGCTGTTCCCTGGTCCTCGGAGCAAGAAGAGCTGGACGAGGGACGCAGTAGAACTCGCTTACTGAGACTGCATCTCCATGAACCCCAAAAGAAGTGCGAGGGATGCCGCGTCCGAGTTTTCTCAGGGGAAGGTGTTTCTCCCATGCACCGCCTCCCCGTGGCACTGGTGCCACAGCCCCCGACAAAACCACAAGCGGTCTTTGTCCCTAGCAAAAGTGCTCCCTGGGAAATGTTCCCTGGGAAACTACAGAAACCAGGGACTTAAGGGACATCATTGGGATGTGCGGGACCTCATGGAATTAAACAAACCGTGGGATATCTTTGGAACTTCATGGAATCGAAGGGATAAAAGAAAAGAATTAAACCCCATGACCAGAAACCATTGGATGGAACATTTCTTTAATATGCCAGCTGGGGATTCATGGGGGTACTCTGCCATGCATGAATCAAAGAATCAGTATAAATTTCGGAGTATAAATACAGTGATACTTGAAAGACCCTCCCCTTCACAAGCAGTCCAAAATTCTCCCATGATTTTAGGGTCAAATAGCCTCTTGGATTTTATTCGTGGAGCAAGACTGCCATCTAGCGTCCATTTCTTCTGGGAGGGGCAGTCATTTTCACAGAGTGGTCTTCTCCCTTAGCAGGCCTCGTAGCATCTCTGATTGATCTCTCCGACCCCTAACCCCTAAACTAAATGCTTGAGGACCAGCTAAGACGTGTCTTAGAACTTCCCATTTGCTTAAACAATGTAGAATTGACTTTCTTCTTAACAGAACAATCTCTTATTAAACAAGTTTTCTGAGGCCTGTAAGCTAATTTCTTGAAGATGGGCATATGATACACTCTCTATTAGTTTCCATGTATCATCTACATTCTCTCTCCTACAACTAATTGTCGTCTTAAAAGAAAAGAAAAGACTGCTACCATGCCAAGAAAGCAAACCCCTTTGTTGATTAGGATTTTTCTCTAAGAAAAACTTGTGATTTACGAAGCCATTAAGGATGGAGATCCTCTCTCATTTCAGTGCCATTGTGACAATATGGGGCCTCATGTAACACATGGAACACAGACCACTGCGCATTCCCAAGCAATCAAGGGGCCATTGTAACACTCCAGGGCCTCATGGAAGACGGAGGCCCCGCAGAGAGACCTCAAATCAGAGGTTTGGGCAATCCTCAACCAGAGGAAGTTCAACAAGGGGAAGTGCCAGATTCTGTCCCTGTGATGGGGCGACCTCGAATGTCCGGACAGACCGGGAAGGATATTCTGCATAGCAGCGCTGGAAAATGGCCTCTGGGGTCCTGGTGGATGGCCAGTTGGCCAAGAGTCAGTGGTGCTCTGGCGCGGGCTCCCTGCTCGGTCACAGGAGGGTTTTCAGACACACGAGTCCTTCGCTTGCACACAGACACAGACAGTTCATGGCAGCAGGGGCAGTATCTCCTGGGGTTCCTGCTGCCACGCCAGGAGCCTGGATGCGCCTAAGCCCTTGTGGGGTGCCACCTGCTCTGCCACTATCTGAGATGCCCCAGCGCCTGAGAGATGGAAACGCGGAGCTCTGTCCAAGAGAAGCACATCCCAGAGCTGCACGCGTGGGCTTTGCCAGGATTTAGAACCGTAAATGCAATGTGACACCGAGACACTCTTTGTCCCACATAACTTCAAGGTCTCCCCAGGAGGCTGATGGCAATTGCTCTTGCTCAGGGTCATCTCCCCACACCAACAGCAGGTGTGTGCTCCAGACTTGTCTGTGCGATGCAAACGGATACACCCTGTCTAGTTCTTCCGGTCTCTCCAAGGAAGGCAAAAGAATCTCTGTGTGCCGGGTGAGAAGCCAGTGCTGGAAGTTGTGGTTCTATTGGGAGTGCCAAGAGGGGATGGCAGGTCTGTGATGAATGCCCTGAGGAGATGACCTGGGTTTTCCAGTGCACATGGCAATAGATCACACCCTGCTTTGGTGGTCATTTATGTCCTACGGAGGTGACAGAGACGGGAAAGAGAATGAAATTTTTGAATGTGCCTCTGAGTGCCCCTCAACCTGCTGCAAATGTGCAGATTCCAGTACATCCAGTTCAGGTGTGAGAGGCTGTTCCCTGGTCCTCGGAGCAAGAAGAGCTGGACGAGGGACGCAGTAGAACTCGCTTACTGAGACTGCATCTCCATGAACCCCAAAAGAAGTGCGAGGGATGCCGCGTCCGAGTTTTCTCAGGGGAAGGTGTTTCTCCCATGCACCGCCTCCCCGTGGCACTGGTGCCACAGCCCCCGACAAAACCACAAGCGGTCTTTGTCCCTAGCAAAAGTGCTCCCTGGGAAATGTTCCCTGGGAAACTACAGAAACCAGGGACTTAAGGGACATCATTGGGATGTGCGGGACCTCATGGAATTAAACAAACCGTGGGATATCTTTGGAACTTCATGGAATCGAAGGGATAAAAGAAAAGAATTAAACCCCATGACCAGAAACCATTGGATGGAACATTTCTTTAATATGCCAGCTGGGGATTCATGGGGGTACTCTGCCATGCATGAATCAAAGAATCAGTATAAATTTCGGAGTATAAATACAGTGATACTTGAAAGACCCTCCCCTTCACAAGCAGTCCAAAATTCTCCCATGATTTTAGGGTCGAATAGCCTCTTGGATTTTATTCGTGGAGCAAGACTGCCATCTAGCGTCCATTTCTTCTGGGAGGGGCAGTCATTTTCACAGAGTGGTCTTCTCCCTTAGCAGGCCTCGTAGCATCTCTGATTGATCTCTCCGACCCCTAACCCCTAAACTAAATGCTTGAGGACCAGCTAAGACGTGTCTTAGAACTTCCCATTTGCTTAAACAATGTAGAATTGACTTTCTTCTTAACAGAACAATCTCTTATTAAACAAGTTTTCTGAGGCCTGTAAGCTAATTTCTTGAAGATGGGCATATGATACACTCTCTATTAGTTTCCATGTATCATCTACATTCTCTCTCCTACAACTAATTGTCGTCTTAAAAGAAAAGAAAAGACTGCTACCATGCCAAGAAAGCAAACCCCTTTGTTGATTAGGATTTTTCTCTAAGAAAAACTTGTGATTTACGAAGCCATTAAGGATGGAGATCCTCTCTCATTTCAGTGCCATTGTGACAATATGGGGCCTCATGTAACACATGGAACACAGACCACTGCGCATTCCCAAGCAATCAAGGGGCCATTGTAACACTCCAGGGCCTCATGGAAGACGGAGGCCCCGCAGAGAGACCTCAAATCAGAGGTTTGGGCAATCCTCAACCAGAGGAAGTTCAACAAGGGGAAGTGCCAGATTCTGTCCCTGTGATGGGGCGACCCCGAATGTCCGGACAGACTGGGAAGGATATTCTGCATAGCAGCGCTGGAAAATGGCCTCTGGGGTCCTGGTGGATGGCCAGTTGGCCAAGAGTCAGTGGTGCTCTGGCGCGGGCTCCCTGCTCGGTCACAGGAGGGTTTTCAGACACACGAGTCCTTCGCTTGCACACAGACACAGACAGTTCATGGCAGCAGGGGCAGTATCTCCTGGGGTTCCTGCTGCCACGCCAGGAGCCTGGATGCGCCTAAGCCCTTGTGGGGTGCCACCTGCTCTGCCACTATCTGAGATGCCCCAGCGCCTGAGAGATGGAAACGCGGAGCTCTGTCCAAGAGAAGCACATCCCAGAGCTGCACGCGTGGGCTTTGCCAGGATTTAGAACCGTAAATGCAATGTGACACCGAGACACTCTTTGTCCCACATAACTTCAAGGTCTCCCCAGGAGGCTGATGGCAATTGCTCTTGCTCAGGGTCATCTCCCCACACCAACAGCAGGTGTGTGCTCCAGACTTGTCTGTGCGATGCAAACGGATACACCCTGTCTAGTTCTTCCGGTCTCTCCAAGGAAGGCAAAAGAATCTCTGTGTGCCGGGTGAGAAGCCAGTGCTGGAAGTTGTGGTTCTATTGGGAGTGCCAAGAGGGGATGGCAGGTCTGTGATGAATGCCCTGAGGAGATGACCTGGGTTTTCCAGTGCACATGGCAATAGATCACACCCTGCTTTGGTGGTCATTTATGTCCTACGGAGGTGACAGAGACGGGAAAGAGAATGAAATTTTTGAATGTGCCTCTGAGTGCCCCTCAACCTGCTGCAAATGTGCAGATTCCAGTACATCCAGTTCAGGTGTGAGAGGCTGTTCCCTGGTCCTCGGAGCAAGAAGAGCTGGACGAGGGACGCAGTAGAACTCGCTTACTGAGACTGCATCTCCATGAACCCCAAAAGAAGTGCGAGGGATGCCGCGTCCGAGTTTTCTCAGGGGAAGGTGTTTCTCCCATGCACCGCCTCCCCGTGGCACTGGTGCCACAGCCCCCGACAAAACCACAAGCGGTCTTTGTCCCTAGCAAAAGTGCTCCCTGGGAAATGTTCCCTGGGAAACTACAGAAACCAGGGACTTAAGGGACATCATTGGGATGTGCGGGACCTCATGGAATTAAACAAACCGTGGGATATCTTTGGAACTTCATGGAATCGAAGGGATAAAAGAAAAGAATTAAACCCCATGACCAGAAACCATTGGATGGAACATTTCTTTAATATGCCAGCTGGGGATTCATGGGGGTACTCTGCCATGCATGAATCAAAGAATCAGTATAAATTTCGGAGTATAAATACAGTGATACTTGAAAGACCCTCCCCTTCACAAGCAGTCCAAAATTCTCCCATGATTTTAGGGTCGAATAGCCTCTTGGATTTTATTCGTGGAGCAAGACTGCCATCTAGCGTCCATTTCTTCTGGGAGGGGCAGTCATTTTCACAGAGTGGTCTTCTCCCTTAGCAGGCCTCGTAGCATCTCTGATTGATCTCTCCGACCCCTAACCCCTAAACTAAATGCTTGAGGACCAGCTAAGACGTGTCTTAGAACTTCCCATTTGCTTAAACAATGTAGAATTGACTTTCTTCTTAACAGAACAATCTCTTATTAAACAAGTTTTCTGAGGCCTGTAAGCTAATTTCTTGAAGATGGGCATATGATACACTCTCTATTAGTTTCCATGTATCATCTACATTCTCTCTCCTACAACTAATTGTCGTCTTAAAAGAAAAGAAAAGACTGCTACCATGCCAAGAAAGCAAACCCCTTTGTTGATTAGGATTTTTCTCTAAGAAAAACTTGTGATTTACGAAGCCATTAAGGATGGAGATCCTCTCTCATTTCAGTGCCATTGTGACAATATGGGGCCTCATGTAACACATGGAACACAGACCACTGCGCATTCCCAAGCAATCAAGGGGCCATTGTAACACTCCAGGGCCTCATGGAAGACGGAGGCCCCGCAGAGAGACCTCAAATCAGAGGTTTGGGCAATCCTCAACCAGAGGAAGTTCAACAAGGGGAAGTGCCAGATTCTGTCCCTGTGATGGGGCGACCCCGAATGTCCGGACAGACTGGGAAGGATATTCTGCATAGCAGCGCTGGAAAATGGCCTCTGGGGTCCTGGTGGATGGCCAGTTGGCCAAGAGTCAGTGGTGCTCTGGCGCGGGCTCCCTGCTCGGTCACAGGAGGGTTTTCAGACACACGAGTCCTTCGCTTGCACACAGACACAGACAGTTCATGGCAGCAGGGGCAGTATCTCCTGGGGTTCCTGCTGCCACGCCAGGAGCCTGGATGCGCCTAAGCCCTTGTGGGGTGCCACCTGCTCTGCCACTATCTGAGATGCCCCAGCGCCTGAGAGATGGAAACGCGGAGCTCTGTCCAAGAGAAGCACATCCCAGAGCTGCACGCGTGGGCTTTGCCAGGATTTAGAACCGTAAATGCAATGTGACACCGAGACACTCTTTGTCCCACATAACTTCAAGGTCTCCCCAGGAGGCTGATGGCAATTGCTCTTGCTCAGGGTCATCTCCCCACACCAACAGCAGGTGTGTGCTCCAGACTTGTCTGTGCGATGCAAACGGATACACCCTGTCTAGTTCTTCCGGTCTCTCCAAGGAAGGCAAAAGAATCTCTGTGTGCCGGGTGAGAAGCCAGTGCTGGAAGTTGTGGTTCTATTGGGAGTGCCAAGAGGGGATGGCAGGTCTGTGATGAATGCCCTGAGGAGATGACCTGGGTTTTCCAGTGCACATGGCAATAGATCACACCCTGCTTTGGTGGTCATTTATGTCCTACGGAGGTGACAGAGACGGGAAAGAGAATGAAATTTTTGAATGTGCCTCTGAGTGCCCCTCAACCTGCTGCAAATGTGCAGATTCCAGTACATCCAGTTCAGGTGTGAGAGGCTGTTCCCTGGTCCTCGGAGCAAGAAGAGCTGGACGAGGGACGCAGTAGAACTCGCTTACTGAGACTGCATCTCCATGAACCCCAAAAGAAGTGCGAGGGATGCCGCGTCCGAGTTTTCTCAGGGGAAGGTGTTTCTCCCATGCACCGCCTCCCCGTGGCACTGGTGCCACAGCCCCCGACAAAACCACAAGCGGTCTTTGTCCCTAGCAAAAGTGCTCCCTGGGAAATGTTCCCTGGGAAACTACAGAAACCAGGGACTTAAGGGACATCATTGGGATGTGCGGGACCTCATGGAATTAAACAAACCGTGGGATATCTTTGGAACTTCATGGAATCGAAGGGATAAAAGAAAAGAATTAAACCCCATGACCAGAAACCATTGGATGGAACATTTCTTTAATATGCCAGCTGGGGATTCATGGGGGTACTCTGCCATGCATGAATCAAAGAATCAGTATAAATTTCGGAGTATAAATACAGTGATACTTGAAAGACCCTCCCCTTCACAAGCAGTCCAAAATTCTCCCATGATTTTAGGGTCGAATAGCCTCTTGGATTTTATTCGTGGAGCAAGACTGCCATCTAGCGTCCATTTCTTCTGGGAGGGGCAGTCATTTTCACAGAGTGGTCTTCTCCCTTAGCAGGCCTCGTAGCATCTCTGATTGATCTCTCCGACCCCTAACCCCTAAACTAAATGCTTGAGGACCAGCTAAGACGTGTCTTAGAACTTCCCATTTGCTTAAACAATGTAGAATTGACTTTCTTCTTAACAGAACAATCTCTTATTAAACAAGTTTTCTGAGGCCTGTAAGCTAATTTCTTGAAGATGGGCATATGATACACTCTCTATTAGTTTCCATGTATCATCTACATTCTCTCTCCTACAACTAATTGTCGTCTTAAAAGAAAAGAAAAGACTGCTACCATGCCAAGAAAGCAAACCCCTTTGTTGATTAGGATTTTTCTCTAAGAAAAACTTGTGATTTACGAAGCCATTAAGGATGGAGATCCTCTCTCATTTCAGTGCCATTGTGACAATATGGGGCCTCATGTAACACATGGAACACAGACCACTGCGCATTCCCAAGCAATCAAGGGGCCATTGTAACACTCCAGGGCCTCATGGAAGACGGAGGCCCCGCAGAGAGACCTCAAATCAGAGGTTTGGGCAATCCTCAACCAGAGGAAGTTCAACAAGGGGAAGTGCCAGATTCTGTCCCTGTGATGGGGCGACCCCGAATGTCCGGACAGACTGGGAAGGATATTCTGCATAGCAGCGCTGGAAAATGGCCTCTGGGGTCCTGGTGGATGGCCAGTTGGCCAAGAGTCAGTGGTGCTCTGGCGCGGGCTCCCTGCTCGGTCACAGGAGGGTTTTCAGACACACGAGTCCTTCGCTTGCACACAGACACAGACAGTTCATGGCAGCAGGGGCAGTATCTCCTGGGGTTCCTGCTGCCACGCCAGGAGCCTGGATGCGCCTAAGCCCTTGTGGGGTGCCACCTGCTCTGCCACTATCTGAGATGCCCCAGCGCCTGAGAGATGGAAACGCGGAGCTCTGTCCAAGAGAAGCACATCCCAGAGCTGCACGCGTGGGCTTTGCCAGGATTTAGAACCGTAAATGCAATGTGACACCGAGACACTCTTTGTCCCACATAACTTCAAGGTCTCCCCAGGAGGCTGATGGCAATTGCTCTTGCTCAGGGTCATCTCCCCACACCAACAGCAGGTGTGTGCTCCAGACTTGTCTGTGCGATGCAAACGGATACACCCTGTCTAGTTCTTCCGGTCTCTCCAAGGAAGGCAAAAGAATCTCTGTGTGCCGGGTGAGAAGCCAGTGCTGGAAGTTGTGGTTCTATTGGGAGTGCCAAGAGGGGATGGCAGGTCTGTGATGAATGCCCTGAGGAGATGACCTGGGTTTTCCAGTGCACATGGCAATAGATCACACCCTGCTTTGGTGGTCATTTATGTCCTACGGAGGTGACAGAGACGGGAAAGAGAATGAAATTTTTGAATGTGCCTCTGAGTGCCCCTCAACCTGCTGCAAATGTGCAGATTCCAGTACATCCAGTTCAGGTGTGAGAGGCTGTTCCCTGGTCCTCGGAGCAAGAAGAGCTGGACGAGGGACGCAGTAGAACTCGCTTACTGAGACTGCATCTCCATGAACCCCAAAAGAAGTGCGAGGGATGCCGCGTCCGAGTTTTCTCAGGGGAAGGTGTTTCTCCCATGCACCGCCTCCCCGTGGCACTGGTGCCACAGCCCCCGACAAAACCACAAGCGGTCTTTGTCCCTAGCAAAAGTGCTCCCTGGGAAATGTTCCCTGGGAAACTACAGAAACCAGGGACTTAAGGGACATCATTGGGATGTGCGGGACCTCATGGAATTAAACAAACCGTGGGATATCTTTGGAACTTCATGGAATCGAAGGGATAAAAGAAAAGAATTAAACCCCATGACCAGAAACCATTGGATGGAACATTTCTTTAATATGCCAGCTGGGGATTCATGGGGGTACTCTGCCATGCATGAATCAAAGAATCAGTATAAATTTCGGAGTATAAATACAGTGATACTTGAAAGACCCTCCCCTTCACAAGCAGTCCAAAATTCTCCCATGATTTTAGGGTCGAATAGCCTCTTGGATTTTATTCGTGGAGCAAGACTGCCATCTAGCGTCCATTTCTTCTGGGAGGGGCAGTCATTTTCACAGAGTGGTCTTCTCCCTTAGCAGGCCTCGTAGCATCTCTGATTGATCTCTCCGACCCCTAACCCCTAAACTAAATGCTTGAGGACCAGCTAAGACGTGTCTTAGAACTTCCCATTTGCTTAAACAATGTAGAATTGACTTTCTTCTTAACAGAACAATCTCTTATTAAACAAGTTTTCTGAGGCCTGTAAGCTAATTTCTTGAAGATGGGCATATGATACACTCTCTATTAGTTTCCATGTATCATCTACATTCTCTCTCCTACAACTAATTGTCGTCTTAAAAGAAAAGAAAAGACTGCTACCATGCCAAGAAAGCAAACCCCTTTGTTGATTAGGATTTTTCTCTAAGAAAAACTTGTGATTTACGAAGCCATTAAGGATGGAGATCCTCTCTCATTTCAGTGCCATTGTGACAATATGGGGCCTCATGTAACACATGGAACACAGACCACTGCGCATTCCCAAGCAATCAAGGGGCCATTGTAACACTCCAGGGCCTCATGGAAGACGGAGGCCCCGCAGAGAGACCTCAAATCAGAGGTTTGGGCAATCCTCAACCAGAGGAAGTTCAACAAGGGGAAGTGCCAGATTCTGTCCCTGTGATGGGGCGACCCCGAATGTCCGGACAGACTGGGAAGGATATTCTGCATAGCAGCGCTGGAAAATGGCCTCTGGGGTCCTGGTGGATGGCCAGTTGGCCAAGAGTCAGTGGTGCTCTGGCGCGGGCTCCCTGCTCGGTCACAGGAGGGTTTTCAGACACACGAGTCCTTCGCTTGCACACAGACACAGACAGTTCATGGCAGCAGGGGCAGTATCTCCTGGGGTTCCTGCTGCCACGCCAGGAGCCTGGATGCGCCTAAGCCCTTGTGGGGTGCCACCTGCTCTGCCACTATCTGAGATGCCCCAGCGCCTGAGAGATGGAAACGCGGAGCTCTGTCCAAGAGAAGCACATCCCAGAGCTGCACGCGTGGGCTTTGCCAGGATTTAGAACCGTAAATGCAATGTGACACCGAGACACTCTTTGTCCCACATAACTTCAAGGTCTCCCCAGGAGGCTGATGGCAATTGCTCTTGCTCAGGGTCATCTCCCCACACCAACAGCAGGTGTGTGCTCCAGACTTGTCTGTGCGATGCAAACGGATACACCCTGTCTAGTTCTTCCGGTCTCTCCAAGGAAGGCAAAAGAATCTCTGTGTGCCGGGTGAGAAGCCAGTGCTGGAAGTTGTGGTTCTATTGGGAGTGCCAAGAGGGGATGGCAGGTCTGTGATGAATGCCCTGAGGAGATGACCTGGGTTTTCCAGTGCACATGGCAATAGATCACACCCTGCTTTGGTGGTCATTTATGTCCTACGGAGGTGACAGAGACGGGAAAGAGAATGAAATTTTTGAATGTGCCTCTGAGTGCCCCTCAACCTGCTGCAAATGTGCAGATTCCAGTACATCCAGTTCAGGTGTGAGAGGCTGTTCCCTGGTCCTCGGAGCAAGAAGAGCTGGACGAGGGACGCAGTAGAACTCGCTTACTGAGACTGCATCTCCATGAACCCCAAAAGAAGTGCGAGGGATGCCGCGTCCGAGTTTTCTCAGGGGAAGGTGTTTCTCCCATGCACCGCCTCCCCGTGGCACTGGTGCCACAGCCCCCGACAAAACCACAAGCGGTCTTTGTCCCTAGCAAAAGTGCTCCCTGGGAAATGTTCCCTGGGAAACTACAGAAACCAGGGACTTAAGGGACATCATTGGGATGTGCGGGACCTCATGGAATTAAACAAACCGTGGGATATCTTTGGAACTTCATGGAATCGAAGGGATAAAAGAAAAGAATTAAACCCCATGACCAGAAACCATTGGATGGAACATTTCTTTAATATGCCAGCTGGGGATTCATGGGGGTACTCTGCCATGCATGAATCAAAGAATCAGTATAAATTTCGGAGTATAAATACAGTGATACTTGAAAGACCCTCCCCTTCACAAGCAGTCCAAAATTCTCCCATGATTTTAGGGTCGAATAGCCTCTTGGATTTTATTCGTGGAGCAAGACTGCCATCTAGCGTCCATTTCTTCTGGGAGGGGCAGTCATTTTCACAGAGTGGTCTTCTCCCTTAGCAGGCCTCGTAGCATCTCTGATTGATCTCTCCGACCCCTAACCCCTAAACTAAATGCTTGAGGACCAGCTAAGACGTGTCTTAGAACTTCCCATTTGCTTAAACAATGTAGAATTGACTTTCTTCTTAACAGAACAATCTCTTATTAAACAAGTTTTCTGAGGCCTGTAAGCTAATTTCTTGAAGATGGGCATATGATACACTCTCTATTAGTTTCCATGTATCATCTACATTCTCTCTCCTACAACTAATTGTCGTCTTAAAAGAAAAGAAAAGACTGCTACCATGCCAAGAAAGCAAACCCCTTTGTTGATTAGGATTTTTCTCTAAGAAAAACTTGTGATTTACGAAGCCATTAAGGATGGAGATCCTCTCTCATTTCAGTGCCATTGTGACAATATGGGGCCTCATGTAACACATGGAACACAGACCACTGCGCATTCCCAAGCAATCAAGGGGCCATTGTAACACTCCAGGGCCTCATGGAAGACGGAGGCCCCGCAGAGAGACCTCAAATCAGAGGTTTGGGCAATCCTCAACCAGAGGAAGTTCAACAAGGGGAAGTGCCAGATTCTGTCCCTGTGATGGGGCGACCCCGAATGTCCGGACAGACCGGGAAGGATATTCTGCATAGCAGCGCTGGAAAATGGCCTCTGGGGTCCTGGTGGATGGCCAGTTGGCCAAGAGTCAGTGGTGCTCTGGCGCGGGCTCCCTGCTCGGTCACAGGAGGGTTTTCAGACACACGAGTCCTTCGCTTGCACACAGACACAGACAGTTCATGGCAGCAGGGGCAGTATCTCCTGGGGTTCCTGCTGCCACGCCAGGAGCCTGGATGCGCCTAAGCCCTTGTGGGGTGCCACCTGCTCTGCCACTATCTGAGATGCCCCAGCGCCTGAGAGATGGAAACGCGGAGCTCTGTCCAAGAGAAGCACATCCCAGAGCTGCACGCGTGGGCTTTGCCAGGATTTAGAACCGTAAATGCAATGTGACACCGAGACACTCTTTGTCCCACATAACTTCAAGGTCTCCCCAGGAGGCTGATGGCAATTGCTCTTGCTCAGGGTCATCTCCCCACACCAACAGCAGGTGTGTGCTCCAGACTTGTCTGTGCGATGCAAACGGATACACCCTGTCTAGTTCTTCCGGTCTCTCCAAGGAAGGCAAAAGAATCTCTGTGTGCCGGGTGAGAAGCCAGTGCTGGAAGTTGTGGTTCTATTGGGAGTGCCAAGAGGGGATGGCAGGTCTGTGATGAATGCCCTGAGGAGATGACCTGGGTTTTCCAGTGCACATGGCAATAGATCACACCCTGCTTTGGTGGTCATTTATGTCCTACGGAGGTGACAGAGACGGGAAAGAGAATGAAATTTTTGAATGTGCCTCTGAGTGCCCCTCAACCTGCTGCAAATGTGCAGATTCCAGTACATCCAGTTCAGGTGTGAGAGGCTGTTCCCTGGTCCTCGGAGCAAGAAGAGCTGGACGAGGGACGCAGTAGAACTCGCTTACTGAGACTGCATCTCCATGAACCCCAAAAGAAGTGCGAGGGATGCCGCGTCCGAGTTTTCTCAGGGGAAGGTGTTTCTCCCATGCACCGCCTCCCCGTGGCACTGGTGCCACAGCCCCCGACAAAACCACAAGCGGTCTTTGTCCCTAGCAAAAGTGCTCCCTGGGAAATGTTCCCTGGGAAACTACAGAAACCAGGGACTTAAGGGACATCATTGGGATGTGCGGGACCTCATGGAATTAAACAAACCGTGGGATATCTTTGGAACTTCATGGAATCGAAGGGATAAAAGAAAAGAATTAAACCCCATGACCAGAAACCATTGGATGGAACATTTCTTTAATATGCCAGCTGGGGATTCATGGGGGTACTCTGCCATGCATGAATCAAAGAATCAGTATAAATTTCGGAGTATAAATACAGTGATACTTGAAAGACCCTCCCCTTCACAAGCAGTCCAAAATTCTCCCATGATTTTAGGGTCGAATAGCCTCTTGGATTTTATTCGTGGAGCAAGACTGCCATCTAGCGTCCATTTCTTCTGGGAGGGGCAGTCATTTTCACAGAGTGGTCTTCTCCCTTAGCAGGCCTCGTAGCATCTCTGATTGATCTCTCCGACCCCTAACCCCTAAACTAAATGCTTGAGGACCAGCTAAGACGTGTCTTAGAACTTCCCATTTGCTTAAACAATGTAGAATTGACTTTCTTCTTAACAGAACAATCTCTTATTAAACAAGTTTTCTGAGGCCTGTAAGCTAATTTCTTGAAGATGGGCATATGATACACTCTCTATTAGTTTCCATGTATCATCTACATTCTCTCTCCTACAACTAATTGTCGTCTTAAAAGAAAAGAAAAGACTGCTACCATGCCAAGAAAGCAAACCCCTTTGTTGATTAGGATTTTTCTCTAAGAAAAACTTGTGATTTACGAAGCCATTAAGGATGGAGATCCTCTCTCATTTCAGTGCCATTGTGACAATATGGGGCCTCATGTAACACATGGAACACAGACCACTGCGCATTCCCAAGCAATCAAGGGGCCATTGTAACACTCCAGGGCCTCATGGAAGACGGAGGCCCCGCAGAGAGACCTCAAATCAGAGGTTTGGGCAATCCTCAACCAGAGGAAGTTCAACAAGGGGAAGTGCCAGATTCTGTCCCTGTGATGGGGCGACCCCGAATGTCCGGACAGACCGGGAAGGATATTCTGCATAGCAGCGCTGGAAAATGGCCTCTGGGGTCCTGGTGGATGGCCAGTTGGCCAAGAGTCAGTGGTGCTCTGGCGCGGGCTCCCTGCTCGGTCACAGGAGGGTTTTCAGACACACGAGTCCTTCGCTTGCACACAGACACAGACAGTTCATGGCAGCAGGGGCAGTATCTCCTGGGGTTCCTGCTGCCACGCCAGGAGCCTGGATGCGCCTAAGCCCTTGTGGGGTGCCACCTGCTCTGCCACTATCTGAGATGCCCCAGCGCCTGAGAGATGGAAACGCGGAGCTCTGTCCAAGAGAAGCACATCCCAGAGCTGCACGCGTGGGCTTTGCCAGGATTTAGAACCGTAAATGCAATGTGACACCGAGACACTCTTTGTCCCACATAACTTCAAGGTCTCCCCAGGAGGCTGATGGCAATTGCTCTTGCTCAGGGTCATCTCCCCACACCAACAGCAGGTGTGTGCTCCAGACTTGTCTGTGCGATGCAAACGGATACACCCTGTCTAGTTCTTCCGGTCTCTCCAAGGAAGGCAAAAGAATCTCTGTGTGCCGGGTGAGAAGCCAGTGCTGGAAGTTGTGGTTCTATTGGGAGTGCCAAGAGGGGATGGCAGGTCTGTGATGAATGCCCTGAGGAGATGACCTGGGTTTTCCAGTGCACATGGCAATAGATCACACCCTGCTTTGGTGGTCATTTATGTCCTACGGAGGTGACAGAGACGGGAAAGAGAATGAAATTTTTGAATGTGCCTCTGAGTGCCCCTCAACCTGCTGCAAATGTGCAGATTCCAGTACATCCAGTTCAGGTGTGAGAGGCTGTTCCCTGGTCCTCGGAGCAAGAAGAGCTGGACGAGGGACGCAGTAGAACTCGCTTACTGAGACTGCATCTCCATGAACCCCAAAAGAAGTGCGAGGGATGCCGCGTCCGAGTTTTCTCAGGGGAAGGTGTTTCTCCCATGCACCGCCTCCCCGTGGCACTGGTGCCACAGCCCCCGACAAAACCACAAGCGGTCTTTGTCCCTAGCAAAAGTGCTCCCTGGGAAATGTTCCCTGGGAAACTACAGAAACCAGGGACTTAAGGGACATCATTGGGATGTGCGGGACCTCATGGAATTAAACAAACCGTGGGATATCTTTGGAACTTCATGGAATCGAAGGGATAAAAGAAAAGAATTAAACCCCATGACCAGAAACCATTGGATGGAACATTTCTTTAATATGCCAGCTGGGGATTCATGGGGGTACTCTGCCATGCATGAATCAAAGAATCAGTATAAATTTCGGAGTATAAATACAGTGATACTTGAAAGACCCTCCCCTTCACAAGCAGTCCAAAATTCTCCCATGATTTTAGGGTCGAATAGCCTCTTGGATTTTATTCGTGGAGCAAGACTGCCATCTAGCGTCCATTTCTTCTGGGAGGGGCAGTCATTTTCACAGAGTGGTCTTCTCCCTTAGCAGGCCTCGTAGCATCTCTGATTGATCTCTCCGACCCCTAACCCCTAAACTAAATGCTTGAGGACCAGCTAAGACGTGTCTTAGAACTTCCCATTTGCTTAAACAATGTAGAATTGACTTTCTTCTTAACAGAACAATCTCTTATTAAACAAGTTTTCTGAGGCCTGTAAGCTAATTTCTTGAAGATGGGCATATGATACACTCTCTATTAGTTTCCATGTATCATCTACATTCTCTCTCCTACAACTAATTGTCGTCTTAAAAGAAAAGAAAAGACTGCTACCATGCCAAGAAAGCAAACCCCTTTGTTGATTAGGATTTTTCTCTAAGAAAAACTTGTGATTTACGAAGCCATTAAGGATGGAGATCCTCTCTCATTTCAGTGCCATTGTGACAATATGGGGCCTCATGTAACACATGGAACACAGACCACTGCGCATTCCCAAGCAATCAAGGGGCCATTGTAACACTCCAGGGCCTCATGGAAGACGGAGGCCCCGCAGAGAGACCTCAAATCAGAGGTTTGGGCAATCCTCAACCAGAGGAAGTTCAACAAGGGGAAGTGCCAGATTCTGTCCCTGTGATGGGGCGACCCCGAATGTCCGGACAGACTGGGAAGGATATTCTGCATAGCAGCGCTGGAAAATGGCCTCTGGGGTCCTGGTGGATGGCCAGTTGGCCAAGAGTCAGTGGTGCTCTGGCGCGGGCTCCCTGCTCGGTCACAGGAGGGTTTTCAGACACACGAGTCCTTCGCTTGCACACAGACACAGACAGTTCATGGCAGCAGGGGCAGTATCTCCTGGGGTTCCTGCTGCCACGCCAGGAGCCTGGATGCGCCTAAGCCCTTGTGGGGTGCCACCTGCTCTGCCACTATCTGAGATGCCCCAGCACCTGAGAGATGGAAACGCGGAGCTCTGTCCAAGAGAAGCACATCCCAGAGCTGCACGCGTGGGCTTTGCCAGGATTTAGAACCGTAAATGCAATGTGACACCGAGACACTCTTTGTCCCACATAACTTCAAGGTCTCCCCAGGAGGCTGATGGCAATTGCTCTTGCTCAGGGTCATCTCCCCACACCAACAGCAGGTGTGTGCTCCAGACTTGTCTGTGCGATGCAAACGGATACACCCTGTCTAGTTCTTCCGGTCTCTCCAAGGAAGGCAAAAGAATCTCTGTGTGCCGGGTGAGAAGCCAGTGCTGGAAGTTGTGGTTCTATTGGGAGTGCCAAGAGGGGATGGCAGGTCTGTGATGAATGCCCTGAGGAGATGACCTGGGTTTTCCAGTGCACATGGCAATAGATCACACCCTGCTTTGGTGGTCATTTATGTCCTACGGAGGTGACAGAGACGGGAAAGAGAATGAAATTTTTGAATGTGCCTCTGAGTGCCCCTCAACCTGCTGCAAATGTGCAGATTCCAGTACATCCAGTTCAGGTGTGAGAGGCTGTTCCCTGGTCCTCGGAGCAAGAAGAGCTGGACGAGGGACGCAGTAGAACTCGCTTACTGAGACTGCATCTCCATGAACCCCAAAAGAAGTGCGAGGGATGCCGCGTCCGAGTTTTCTCAGGGGAAGGTGTTTCTCCCATGCACCGCCTCCCCGTGGCACTGGTGCCACAGCCCCCGACAAAACCACAAGCGGTCTTTGTCCCTAGCAAAAGTGCTCCCTGGGAAATGTTCCCTGGGAAACTACAGAAACCAGGGACTTAAGGGACATCATTGGGATGTGCGGGACCTCATGGAATTAAACAAACCGTGGGATATCTTTGGAACTTCATGGAATCGAAGGGATAAAAGAAAAGAATTAAACCCCATGACCAGAAACCATTGGATGGAACATTTCTTTAATATGCCAGCTGGGGATTCATGGGGGTACTCTGCCATGCATGAATCAAAGAATCAGTATAAATTTCGGAGTATAAATACAGTGATACTTGAAAGACCCTCCCCTTCACAAGCAGTCCAAAATTCTCCCATGATTTTAGGGTCGAATAGCCTCTTGGATTTTATTCGTGGAGCAAGACTGCCATCTAGCGTCCATTTCTTCTGGGAGGGGCAGTCATTTTCACAGAGTGGTCTTCTCCCTTAGCAGGCCTCGTAGCATCTCTGATTGATCTCTCCGACCCCTAACCCCTAAACTAAATGCTTGAGGACCAGCTAAGACGTGTCTTAGAACTTCCCATTTGCTTAAACAATGTAGAATTGACTTTCTTCTTAACAGAACAATCTCTTATTAAACAAGTTTTCTGAGGCCTGTAAGCTAATTTCTTGAAGATGGGCATATGATACACTCTCTATTAGTTTCCATGTATCATCTACATTCTCTCTCCTACAACTAATTGTCGTCTTAAAAGAAAAGAAAAGACTGCTACCATGCCAAGAAAGCAAACCCCTTTGTTGATTAGGATTTTTCTCTAAGAAAAACTTGTGATTTACGAAGCCATTAAGGATGGAGATCCTCTCTCATTTCAGTGCCATTGTGACAATATGGGGCCTCATGTAACACATGGAACACAGACCACTGCGCATTCCCAAGCAATCAAGGGGCCATTGTAACACTCCAGGGCCTCATGGAAGACGGAGGCCCCGCAGAGAGACCTCAAATCAGAGGTTTGGGCAATCCTCAACCAGAGGAAGTTCAACAAGGGGAAGTGCCAGATTCTGTCCCTGTGATGGGGCGACCCCGAATGTCCGGACAGACTGGGAAGGATATTCTGCATAGCAGCGCTGGAAAATGGCCTCTGGGGTCCTGGTGGATGGCCAGTTGGCCAAGAGTCAGTGGTGCTCTGGCGCGGGCTCCCTGCTCGGTCACAGGAGGGTTTTCAGACACACGAGTCCTTCGCTTGCACACAGACACAGACAGTTCATGGCAGCAGGGGCAGTATCTCCTGGGGTTCCTGCTGCCACGCCAGGAGCCTGGATGCGCCTAAGCCCTTGTGGGGTGCCACCTGCTCTGCCACTATCTGAGATGCCCCAGCGCCTGAGAGATGGAAACGCGGAGCTCTGTCCAAGAGAAGCACATCCCAGAGCTGCACGCGTGGGCTTTGCCAGGATTTAGAACCGTAAATGCAATGTGACACCGAGACACTCTTTGTCCCACATAACTTCAAGGTCTCCCCAGGAGGCTGATGGCAATTGCTCTTGCTCAGGGTCATCTCCCCACACCAACAGCAGGTGTGTGCTCCAGACTTGTCTGTGCGATGCAAACGGATACACCCTGTCTAGTTCTTCCGGTCTCTCCAAGGAAGGCAAAAGAATCTCTGTGTGCCGGGTGAGAAGCCAGTGCTGGAAGTTGTGGTTCTATTGGGAGTGCCAAGAGGGGATGGCAGGTCTGTGATGAATGCCCTGAGGAGATGACCTGGGTTTTCCAGTGCACATGGCAATAGATCACACCCTGCTTTGGTGGTCATTTATGTCCTACGGAGGTGACAGAGACGGGAAAGAGAATGAAATTTTTGAATGTGCCTCTGAGTGCCCCTCAACCTGCTGCAAATGTGCAGATTCCAGTACATCCAGTTCAGGTGTGAGAGGCTGTTCCCTGGTCCTCGGAGCAAGAAGAGCTGGACGAGGGACGCAGTAGAACTCGCTTACTGAGACTGCATCTCCATGAACCCCAAAAGAAGTGCGAGGGATGCCGCGTCCGAGTTTTCTCAGGGGAAGGTGTTTCTCCCATGCACCGCCTCCCCGTGGCACTGGTGCCACAGCCCCCGACAAAACCACAAGCGGTCTTTGTCCCTAGCAAAAGTGCTCCCTGGGAAATGTTCCCTGGGAAACTACAGAAACCAGGGACTTAAGGGACATCATTGGGATGTGCGGGACCTCATGGAATTAAACAAACCGTGGGATATCTTTGGAACTTCATGGAATCGAAGGGATAAAAGAAAAGAATTAAACCCCATGACCAGAAACCATTGGATGGAACATTTCTTTAATATGCCAGCTGGGGATTCATGGGGGTACTCTGCCATGCATGAATCAAAGAATCAGTATAAATTTCGGAGTATAAATACAGTGATACTTGAAAGACCCTCCCCTTCACAAGCAGTCCAAAATTCTCCCATGATTTTAGGGTCGAATAGCCTCTTGGATTTTATTCGTGGAGCAAGACTGCCATCTAGCGTCCATTTCTTCTGGGAGGGGCAGTCATTTTCACAGAGTGGTCTTCTCCCTTAGCAGGCCTCGTAGCATCTCTGATTGATCTCTCCGACCCCTAACCCCTAAACTAAATGCTTGAGGACCAGCTAAGACGTGTCTTAGAACTTCCCATTTGCTTAAACAATGTAGAATTGACTTTCTTCTTAACAGAACAATCTCTTATTAAACAAGTTTTCTGAGGCCTGTAAGCTAATTTCTTGAAGATGGGCATATGATACACTCTCTATTAGTTTCCATGTATCATCTACATTCTCTCTCCTACAACTAATTGTCGTCTTAAAAGAAAAGAAAAGACTGCTACCATGCCAAGAAAGCAAACCCCTTTGTTGATTAGGATTTTTCTCTAAGAAAAACTTGTGATTTACGAAGCCATTAAGGATGGAGATCCTCTCTCATTTCAGTGCCATTGTGACAATATGGGGCCTCATGTAACACATGGAACACAGACCACTGCGCATTCCCAAGCAATCAAGGGGCCATTGTAACACTCCAGGGCCTCATGGAAGACGGAGGCCCCGCAGAGAGACCTCAAATCAGAGGTTTGGGCAATCCTCAACCAGAGGAAGTTCAACAAGGGGAAGTGCCAGATTCTGTCCCTGTGATGGGGCGACCCCGAATGTCCGGACAGACCGGGAAGGATATTCTGCATAGCAGCGCTGGAAAATGGCCTCTGGGGTCCTGGTGGATGGCCAGTTGGCCAAGAGTCAGTGGTGCTCTGGCGCGGGCTCCCTGCTCGGTCACAGGAGGGTTTTCAGACACACGAGTCCTTCGCTTGCACACAGACACAGACAGTTCATGGCAGCAGGGGCAGTATCTCCTGGGGTTCCTGCTGCCACGCCAGGAGCCTGGATGCGCCTAAGCCCTTGTGGGGTGCCACCTGCTCTGCCACTATCTGAGATGCCCCAGCGCCTGAGAGATGGAAACGCGGAGCTCTGTCCAAGAGAAGCACATCCCAGAGCTGCACGCGTGGGCTTTGCCAGGATTTAGAACCGTAAATGCAATGTGACACCGAGACACTCTTTGTCCCACATAACTTCAAGGTCTCCCCAGGAGGCTGATGGCAATTGCTCTTGCTCAGGGTCATCTCCCCACACCAACAGCAGGTGTGTGCTCCAGACTTGTCTGTGCGATGCAAACGGATACACCCTGTCTAGTTCTTCCGGTCTCTCCAAGGAAGGCAAAAGAATCTCTGTGTGCCGGGTGAGAAGCCAGTGCTGGAAGTTGTGGTTCTATTGGGAGTGCCAAGAGGGGATGGCAGGTCTGTGATGAATGCCCTGAGGAGATGACCTGGGTTTTCCAGTGCACATGGCAATAGATCACACCCTGCTTTGGTGGTCATTTATGTCCTACGGAGGTGACAGAGACGGGAAAGAGAATGAAATTTTTGAATGTGCCTCTGAGTGCCCCTCAACCTGCTGCAAATGTGCAGATTCCAGTACATCCAGTTCAGGTGTGAGAGGCTGTTCCCTGGTCCTCGGAGCAAGAAGAGCTGGACGAGGGACGCAGTAGAACTCGCTTACTGAGACTGCATCTCCATGAACCCCAAAAGAAGTGCGAGGGATGCCGCGTCCGAGTTTTCTCAGGGGAAGGTGTTTCTCCCATGCACCGCCTCCCCGTGGCACTGGTGCCACAGCCCCCGACAAAACCACAAGCGGTCTTTGTCCCTAGCAAAAGTGCTCCCTGGGAAATGTTCCCTGGGAAACTACAGAAACCAGGGACTTAAGGGACATCATTGGGATGTGCGGGACCTCATGGAATTAAACAAACCGTGGGATATCTTTGGAACTTCATGGAATCGAAGGGATAAAAGAAAAGAATTAAACCCCATGACCAGAAACCATTGGATGGAACATTTCTTTAATATGCCAGCTGGGGATTCATGGGGGTACTCTGCCATGCATGAATCAAAGAATCAGTATAAATTTCGGAGTATAAATACAGTGATACTTGAAAGACCCTCCCCTTCACAAGCAGTCCAAAATTCTCCCATGATTTTAGGGTCGAATAGCCTCTTGGATTTTATTCGTGGAGCAAGACTGCCATCTAGCGTCCATTTCTTCTGGGAGGGGCAGTCATTTTCACAGAGTGGTCTTCTCCCTTAGCAGGCCTCGTAGCATCTCTGATTGATCTCTCCGACCCCTAACCCCTAAACTAAATGCTTGAGGACCAGCTAAGACGTGTCTTAGAACTTCCCATTTGCTTAAACAATGTAGAATTGACTTTCTTCTTAACAGAACAATCTCTTATTAAACAAGTTTTCTGAGGCCTGTAAGCTAATTTCTTGAAGATGGGCATATGATACACTCTCTATTAGTTTCCATGTATCATCTACATTCTCTCTCCTACAACTAATTGTCGTCTTAAAAGAAAAGAAAAGACTGCTACCATGCCAAGAAAGCAAACCCCTTTGTTGATTAGGATTTTTCTCTAAGAAAAACTTGTGATTTACGAAGCCATTAAGGATGGAGATCCTCTCTCATTTCAGTGCCATTGTGACAATATGGGGCCTCATGTAACACATGGAACACAGACCACTGCGCATTCCCAAGCAATCAAGGGGCCATTGTAACACTCCAGGGCCTCATGGAAGACGGAGGCCCCGCAGAGAGACCTCAAATCAGAGGTTTGGGCAATCCTCAACCAGAGGAAGTTCAACAAGGGGAAGTGCCAGATTCTGTCCCTGTGATGGGGCGACCCCGAATGTCCGGACAGACTGGGAAGGATATTCTGCATAGCAGCGCTGGAAAATGGCCTCTGGGGTCCTGGTGGATGGCCAGTTGGCCAAGAGTCAGTGGTGCTCTGGCGCGGGCTCCCTGCTCGGTCACAGGAGGGTTTTCAGACACACGAGTCCTTCGCTTGCACACAGACACAGACAGTTCATGGCAGCAGGGGCAGTATCTCCTGGGGTTCCTGCTGCCACGCCAGGAGCCTGGATGCGCCTAAGCCCTTGTGGGGTGCCACCTGCTCTGCCACTATCTGAGATGCCCCAGCGCCTGAGAGATGGAAACGCGGAGCTCTGTCCAAGAGAAGCACATCCCAGAGCTGCACGCGTGGGCTTTGCCAGGATTTAGAACCGTAAATGCAATGTGACACCGAGACACTCTTTGTCCCACATAACTTCAAGGTCTCCCCAGGAGGCTGATGGCAATTGCTCTTGCTCAGGGTCATCTCCCCACACCAACAGCAGGTGTGTGCTCCAGACTTGTCTGTGTGATGCAAACGGATACACCCTGTCTAGTTCTTCCGGTCTCTCCAAGGAAGGCAAAAGAATCTCTGTGTGCCGGGTGAGAAGCCAGTGCTGGAAGTTGTGGTTCTATTGGGAGTGCCAAGAGGGGATGGCAGGTCTGTGATGAATGCCCTGAGGAGATGACCTGGGTTTTCCAGTGCACATGGCAATAGATCACACCCTGCTTTGGTGGTCATTTATGTCCTACGGAGGTGACAGAGACGGGAAAGAGAATGAAATTTTTGAATGTGCCTCTGAGTGCCCCTCAACCTGCTGCAAATGTGCAGATTCCAGTACATCCAGTTCAGGTGTGAGAGGCTGTTCCCTGGTCCTCGGAGCAAGAAGAGCTGGACGAGGGACGCAGTAGAACTCGCTTACTGAGACTGCATCTCCATGAACCCCAAAAGAAGTGCGAGGGATGCCGCGTCCGAGTTTTCTCAGGGGAAGGTGTTTCTCCCATGCACCGCCTCCCCGTGGCACTGGTGCCACAGCCCCCGACAAAACCACAAGCGGTCTTTGTCCCTAGCAAAAGTGCTCCCTGGGAAATGTTCCCTGGGAAACTACAGAAACCAGGGACTTAAGGGACATCATTGGGATGTGCGGGACCTCATGGAATTAAACAAACCGTGGGATATCTTTGGAACTTCATGGAATCGAAGGGATAAAAGAAAAGAATTAAACCCCATGACCAGAAACCATTGGATGGAACATTTCTTTAATATGCCAGCTGGGGATTCATGGGGGTACTCTGCCATGCATGAATCAAAGAATCAGTATAAATTTCGGAGTATAAATACAGTGATACTTGAAAGACCCTCCCCTTCACAAGCAGTCCAAAATTCTCCCATGATTTTAGGGTCGAATAGCCTCTTGGATTTTATTCGTGGAGCAAGACTGCCATCTAGCGTCCATTTCTTCTGGGAGGGGCAGTCATTTTCACAGAGTGGTCTTCTCCCTTAGCAGGCCTCGTAGCATCTCTGATTGATCTCTCCGACCCCTAACCCCTAAACTAAATGCTTGAGGACCAGCTAAGACGTGTCTTAGAACTTCCCATTTGCTTAAACAATGTAGAATTGACTTTCTTCTTAACAGAACAATCTCTTATTAAACAAGTTTTCTGAGGCCTGTAAGCTAATTTCTTGAAGATGGGCATATGATACACTCTCTATTAGTTTCCATGTATCATCTACATTCTCTCTCCTACAACTAATTGTCGTCTTAAAAGAAAAGAAAAGACTGCTACCATGCCAAGAAAGCAAACCCCTTTGTTGATTAGGATTTTTCTCTAAGAAAAACTTGTGATTTACGAAGCCATTAAGGATGGAGATCCTCTCTCATTTCAGTGCCATTGTGACAATATGGGGCCTCATGTAACACATGGAACACAGACCACTGCGCATTCCCAAGCAATCAAGGGGCCATTGTAACACTCCAGGGCCTCATGGAAGACGGAGGCCCCGCAGAGAGACCTCAAATCAGAGGTTTGGGCAATCCTCAACCAGAGGAAGTTCAACAAGGGGAAGTGCCAGATTCTGTCCCTGTGATGGGGCGACCCCGAATGTCCGGACAGACTGGGAAGGATATTCTGCATAGCAGCGCTGGAAAATGGCCTCTGGGGTCCTGGTGGATGGCCAGTTGGCCAAGAGTCAGTGGTGCTCTGGCGCGGGCTCCCTGCTCGGTCACAGGAGGGTTTTCAGACACACGAGTCCTTCGCTTGCACACAGACACAGACAGTTCATGGCAGCAGGGGCAGTATCTCCTGGGGTTCCTGCTGCCACGCCAGGAGCCTGGATGCGCCTAAGCCCTTGTGGGGTGCCACCTGCTCTGCCACTATCTGAGATGCCCCAGCGCCTGAGAGATGGAAACGCGGAGCTCTGTCCAAGAGAAGCACATCCCAGAGCTGCACGCGTGGGCTTTGCCAGGATTTAGAACCGTAAATGCAATGTGACACCGAGACACTCTTTGTCCCACATAACTTCAAGGTCTCCCCAGGAGGCTGATGGCAATTGCTCTTGCTCAGGGTCATCTCCCCACACCAACAGCAGGTGTGTGCTCCAGACTTGTCTGTGCGATGCAAACGGATACACCCTGTCTAGTTCTTCCGGTCTCTCCAAGGAAGGCAAAAGAATCTCTGTGTGCCGGGTGAGAAGCCAGTGCTGGAAGTTGTGGTTCTATTGGGAGTGCCAAGAGGGGATGGCAGGTCTGTGATGAATGCCCTGAGGAGATGACCTGGGTTTTCCAGTGCACATGGCAATAGATCACACCCTGCTTTGGTGGTCATTTATGTCCTACGGAGGTGACAGAGACGGGAAAGAGAATGAAATTTTTGAATGTGCCTCTGAGTGCCCCTCAACCTGCTGCAAATGTGCAGATTCCAGTACATCCAGTTCAGGTGTGAGAGGCTGTTCCCTGGTCCTCGGAGCAAGAAGAGCTGGACGAGGGACGCAGTAGAACTCGCTTACTGAGACTGCATCTCCATGAACCCCAAAAGAAGTGCGAGGGATGCCGCGTCCGAGTTTTCTCAGGGGAAGGTGTTTCTCCCATGCACCGCCTCCCCGTGGCACTGGTGCCACAGCCCCCGACAAAACCACAAGCGGTCTTTGTCCCTAGCAAAAGTGCTCCCTGGGAAATGTTCCCTGGGAAACTACAGAAACCAGGGACTTAAGGGACATCATTGGGATGTGCGGGACCTCATGGAATTAAACAAACCGTGGGATATCTTTGGAACTTCATGGAATCGAAGGGATAAAAGAAAAGAATTAAACCCCATGACCAGAAACCATTGGATGGAACATTTCTTTAATATGCCAGCTGGGGATTCATGGGGGTACTCTGCCATGCATGAATCAAAGAATCAGTATAAATTTCGGAGTATAAATACAGTGATACTTGAAAGACCCTCCCCTTCACAAGCAGTCCAAAATTCTCCCATGATTTTAGGGTCGAATAGCCTCTTGGATTTTATTCGTGGAGCAAGACTGCCATCTAGCGTCCATTTCTTCTGGGAGGGGCAGTCATTTTCACAGAGTGGTCTTCTCCCTTAGCAGGCCTCGTAGCATCTCTGATTGATCTCTCCGACCCCTAACCCCTAAACTAAATGCTTGAGGACCAGCTAAGACGTGTCTTAGAACTTCCCATTTGCTTAAACAATGTAGAATTGACTTTCTTCTTAACAGAACAATCTCTTATTAAACAAGTTTTCTGAGGCCTGTAAGCTAATTTCTTGAAGATGGGCATATGATACACTCTCTATTAGTTTCCATGTATCATCTACATTCTCTCTCCTACAACTAATTGTCGTCTTAAAAGAAAAGAAAAGACTGCTACCATGCCAAGAAAGCAAACCCCTTTGTTGATTAGGATTTTTCTCTAAGAAAAACTTGTGATTTACGAAGCCATTAAGGATGGAGATCCTCTCTCATTTCAGTGCCATTGTGACAATATGGGGCCTCATGTAACACATGGAACACAGACCACTGCGCATTCCCAAGCAATCAAGGGGCCATTGTAACACTCCAGGGCCTCATGGAAGACGGAGGCCCCGCAGAGAGACCTCAAATCAGAGGTTTGGGCAATCCTCAACCAGAGGAAGTTCAACAAGGGGAAGTGCCAGATTCTGTCCCTGTGATGGGGCGACCCCGAATGTCCGGACAGACCGGGAAGGATATTCTGCATAGCAGCGCTGGAAAATGGCCTCTGGGGTCCTGGTGGATGGCCAGTTGGCCAAGAGTCAGTGGTGCTCTGGCGCGGGCTCCCTGCTCGGTCACAGGAGGGTTTTCAGACACACGAGTCCTTCGCTTGCACACAGACACAGACAGTTCATGGCAGCAGGGGCAGTATCTCCTGGGGTTCCTGCTGCCACGCCAGGAGCCTGGATGCGCCTAAGCCCTTGTGGGGTGCCACCTGCTCTGCCACTATCTGAGATGCCCCAGCGCCTGAGAGATGGAAACGCGGAGCTCTGTCCAAGAGAAGCACATCCCAGAGCTGCACGCGTGGGCTTTGCCAGGATTTAGAACCGTAAATGCAATGTGACACCGAGACACTCTTTGTCCCACATAACTTCAAGGTCTCCCCAGGAGGCTGATGGCAATTGCTCTTGCTCAGGGTCATCTCCCCACACCAACAGCAGGTGTGTGCTCCAGACTTGTCTGTGCGATGCAAACGGATACACCCTGTCTAGTTCTTCCGGTCTCTCCAAGGAAGGCAAAAGAATCTCTGTGTGCCGGGTGAGAAGCCAGTGCTGGAAGTTGTGGTTCTATTGGGAGTGCCAAGAGGGGATGGCAGGTCTGTGATGAATGCCCTGAGGAGATGACCTGGGTTTTCCAGTGCACATGGCAATAGATCACACCCTGCTTTGGTGGTCATTTATGTCCTACGGAGGTGACAGAGACGGGAAAGAGAATGAAATTTTTGAATGTGCCTCTGAGTGCCCCTCAACCTGCTGCAAATGTGCAGATTCCAGTACATCCAGTTCAGGTGTGAGAGGCTGTTCCCTGGTCCTCGGAGCAAGAAGAGCTGGACGAGGGACGCAGTAGAACTCGCTTACTGAGACTGCATCTCCATGAACCCCAAAAGAAGTGCGAGGGATGCCGCGTCCGAGTTTTCTCAGGGGAAGGTGTTTCTCCCATGCACCGCCTCCCCGTGGCACTGGTGCCACAGCCCCCGACAAAACCACAAGCGGTCTTTGTCCCTAGCAAAAGTGCTCCCTGGGAAATGTTCCCTGGGAAACTACAGAAACCAGGGACTTAAGGGACATCATTGGGATGTGCGGGACCTCATGGAATTAAACAAACCGTGGGATATCTTTGGAACTTCATGGAATCGAAGGGATAAAAGAAAAGAATTAAACCCCATGACCAGAAACCATTGGATGGAACATTTCTTTAATATGCCAGCTGGGGATTCATGGGGGTACTCTGCCATGCATGAATCAAAGAATCAGTATAAATTTCGGAGTATAAATACAGTGATACTTGAAAGACCCTCCCCTTCACAAGCAGTCCAAAATTCTCCCATGATTTTAGGGTCGAATAGCCTCTTGGATTTTATTCGTGGAGCAAGACTGCCATCTAGCGTCCATTTCTTCTGGGAGGGGCAGTCATTTTCACAGAGTGGTCTTCTCCCTTAGCAGGCCTCGTAGCATCTCTGATTGATCTCTCCGACCCCTAACCCCTAAACTAAATGCTTGAGGACCAGCTAAGACGTGTCTTAGAACTTCCCATTTGCTTAAACAATGTAGAATTGACTTTCTTCTTAACAGAACAATCTCTTATTAAACAAGTTTTCTGAGGCCTGTAAGCTAATTTCTTGAAGATGGGCATATGATACACTCTCTATTAGTTTCCATGTATCATCTACATTCTCTCTCCTACAACTAATTGTCGTCTTAAAAGAAAAGAAAAGACTGCTACCATGCCAAGAAAGCAAACCCCTTTGTTGATTAGGATTTTTCTCTAAGAAAAACTTGTGATTTACGAAGCCATTAAGGATGGAGATCCTCTCTCATTTCAGTGCCATTGTGACAATATGGGGCCTCATGTAACACATGGAACACAGACCACTGCGCATTCCCAAGCAATCAAGGGGCCATTGTAACACTCCAGGGCCTCATGGAAGACGGAGGCCCCGCAGAGAGACCTCAAATCAGAGGTTTGGGCAATCCTCAACCAGAGGAAGTTCAACAAGGGGAAGTGCCAGATTCTGTCCCTGTGATGGGGCGACCCCGAATGTCCGGACAGACCGGGAAGGATATTCTGCATAGCAGCGCTGGAAAATGGCCTCTGGGGTCCTGGTGGATGGCCAGTTGGCCAAGAGTCAGTGGTGCTCTGGCGCGGGCTCCCTGCTCGGTCACAGGAGGGTTTTCAGACACACGAGTCCTTCGCTTGCACACAGACACAGACAGTTCATGGCAGCAGGGGCAGTATCTCCTGGGGTTCCTGCTGCCACGCCAGGAGCCTGGATGCGCCTAAGCCCTTGTGGGGTGCCACCTGCTCTGCCACTATCTGAGATGCCCCAGCGCCTGAGAGATGGAAACGCGGAGCTCTGTCCAAGAGAAGCACATCCCAGAGCTGCACGCGTGGGCTTTGCCAGGATTTAGAACCGTAAATGCAATGTGACACCGAGACACTCTTTGTCCCACATAACTTCAAGGTCTCCCCAGGAGGCTGATGGCAATTGCTCTTGCTCAGGGTCATCTCCCCACACCAACAGCAGGTGTGTGCTCCAGACTTGTCTGTGCGATGCAAACGGATACACCCTGTCTAGTTCTTCCGGTCTCTCCAAGGAAGGCAAAAGAATCTCTGTGTGCCGGGTGAGAAGCCAGTGCTGGAAGTTGTGGTTCTATTGGGAGTGCCAAGAGGGGATGGCAGGTCTGTGATGAATGCCCTGAGGAGATGACCTGGGTTTTCCAGTGCACATGGCAATAGATCACACCCTGCTTTGGTGGTCATTTATGTCCTACGGAGGTGACAGAGACGGGAAAGAGAATGAAATTTTTGAATGTGCCTCTGAGTGCCCCTCAACCTGCTGCAAATGTGCAGATTCCAGTACATCCAGTTCAGGTGTGAGAGGCTGTTCCCTGGTCCTCGGAGCAAGAAGAGCTGGACGAGGGACGCAGTAGAACTCGCTTACTGAGACTGCATCTCCATGAACCCCAAAAGAAGTGCGAGGGATGCCGCGTCCGAGTTTTCTCAGGGGAAGGTGTTTCTCCCATGCACCGCCTCCCCGTGGCACTGGTGCCACAGCCCCCGACAAAACCACAAGCGGTCTTTGTCCCTAGCAAAAGTGCTCCCTGGGAAATGTTCCCTGGGAAACTACAGAAACCAGGGACTTAAGGGACATCATTGGGATGTGCGGGACCTCATGGAATTAAACAAACCGTGGGATATCTTTGGAACTTCATGGAATCGAAGGGATAAAAGAAAAGAATTAAACCCCATGACCAGAAACCATTGGATGGAACATTTCTTTAATATGCCAGCTGGGGATTCATGGGGGTACTCTGCCATGCATGAATCAAAGAATCAGTATAAATTTCGGAGTATAAATACAGTGATACTTGAAAGACCCTCCCCTTCACAAGCAGTCCAAAATTCTCCCATGATTTTAGGGTCGAATAGCCTCTTGGATTTTATTCGTGGAGCAAGACTGCCATCTAGCGTCCATTTCTTCTGGGAGGGGCAGTCATTTTCACAGAGTGGTCTTCTCCCTTAGCAGGCCTCGTAGCATCTCTGATTGATCTCTCCGACCCCTAACCCCTAAACTAAATGCTTGAGGACCAGCTAAGACGTGTCTTAGAACTTCCCATTTGCTTAAACAATGTAGAATTGACTTTCTTCTTAACAGAACAATCTCTTATTAAACAAGTTTTCTGAGGCCTGTAAGCTAATTTCTTGAAGATGGGCATATGATACACTCTCTATTAGTTTCCATGTATCATCTACATTCTCTCTCCTACAACTAATTGTCGTCTTAAAAGAAAAGAAAAGACTGCTACCATGCCAAGAAAGCAAACCCCTTTGTTGATTAGGATTTTTCTCTAAGAAAAACTTGTGATTTACGAAGCCATTAAGGATGGAGATCCTCTCTCATTTCAGTGCCATTGTGACAATATGGGGCCTCATGTAACACATGGAACACAGACCACTGCGCATTCCCAAGCAATCAAGGGGCCATTGTAACACTCCAGGGCCTCATGGAAGACGGAGGCCCCGCAGAGAGACCTCAAATCAGAGGTTTGGGCAATCCTCAACCAGAGGAAGTTCAACAAGGGGAAGTGCCAGATTCTGTCCCTGTGATGGGGCGACCCCGAATGTCCGGACAGACCGGGAAGGATATTCTGCATAGCAGCGCTGGAAAATGGCCTCTGGGGTCCTGGTGGATGGCCAGTTGGCCAAGAGTCAGTGGTGCTCTGGCGCGGGCTCCCTGCTCGGTCACAGGAGGGTTTTCAGACACACGAGTCCTTCGCTTGCACACAGACACAGACAGTTCATGGCAGCAGGGGCAGTATCTCCTGGGGTTCCTGCTGCCACGCCAGGAGCCTGGATGCGCCTAAGCCCTTGTGGGGTGCCACCTGCTCTGCCACTATCTGAGATGCCCCAGCGCCTGAGAGATGGAAACGCGGAGCTCTGTCCAAGAGAAGCACATCCCAGAGCTGCACGCGTGGGCTTTGCCAGGATTTAGAACCGTAAATGCAATGTGACACCGAGACACTCTTTGTCCCACATAACTTCAAGGTCTCCCCAGGAGGCTGATGGCAATTGCTCTTGCTCAGGGTCATCTCCCCACACCAACAGCAGGTGTGTGCTCCAGACTTGTCTGTGCGATGCAAACGGATACACCCTGTCTAGTTCTTCCGGTCTCTCCAAGGAAGGCAAAAGAATCTCTGTGTGCCGGGTGAGAAGCCAGTGCTGGAAGTTGTGGTTCTATTGGGAGTGCCAAGAGGGGATGGCAGGTCTGTGATGAATGCCCTGAGGAGATGACCTGGGTTTTCCAGTGCACATGGCAATAGATCACACCCTGCTTTGGTGGTCATTTATGTCCTACGGAGGTGACAGAGACGGGAAAGAGAATGAAATTTTTGAATGTGCCTCTGAGTGCCCCTCAACCTGCTGCAAATGTGCAGATTCCAGTACATCCAGTTCAGGTGTGAGAGGCTGTTCCCTGGTCCTCGGAGCAAGAAGAGCTGGACGAGGGACGCAGTAGAACTCGCTTACTGAGACTGCATCTCCATGAACCCCAAAAGAAGTGCGAGGGATGCCGCGTCCGAGTTTTCTCAGGGGAAGGTGTTTCTCCCATGCACCGCCTCCCCGTGGCACTGGTGCCACAGCCCCCGACAAAACCACAAGCGGTCTTTGTCCCTAGCAAAAGTGCTCCCTGGGAAATGTTCCCTGGGAAACTACAGAAACCAGGGACTTAAGGGACATCATTGGGATGTGCGGGACCTCATGGAATTAAACAAACCGTGGGATATCTTTGGAACTTCATGGAATCGAAGGGATAAAAGAAAAGAATTAAACCCCATGACCAGAAACCATTGGATGGAACATTTCTTTAATATGCCAGCTGGGGATTCATGGGGGTACTCTGCCATGCATGAATCAAAGAATCAGTATAAATTTCGGAGTATAAATACAGTGATACTTGAAAGACCCTCCCCTTCACAAGCAGTCCAAAATTCTCCCATGATTTTAGGGTCGAATAGCCTCTTGGATTTTATTCGTGGAGCAAGACTGCCATCTAGCGTCCATTTCTTCTGGGAGGGGCAGTCATTTTCACAGAGTGGTCTTCTCCCTTAGCAGGCCTCGTAGCATCTCTGATTGATCTCTCCGACCCCTAACCCCTAAACTAAATGCTTGAGGACCAGCTAAGACGTGTCTTAGAACTTCCCATTTGCTTAAACAATGTAGAATTGACTTTCTTCTTAACAGAACAATCTCTTATTAAACAAGTTTTCTGAGGCCTGTAAGCTAATTTCTTGAAGATGGGCATATGATACACTCTCTATTAGTTTCCATGTATCATCTACATTCTCTCTCCTACAACTAATTGTCGTCTTAAAAGAAAAGAAAAGACTGCTACCATGCCAAGAAAGCAAACCCCTTTGTTGATTAGGATTTTTCTCTAAGAAAAACTTGTGATTTACGAAGCCATTAAGGATGGAGATCCTCTCTCATTTCAGTGCCATTGTGACAATATGGGGCCTCATGTAACACATGGAACACAGACCACTGCGCATTCCCAAGCAATCAAGGGGCCATTGTAACACTCCAGGGCCTCATGGAAGACGGAGGCCCCGCAGAGAGACCTCAAATCAGAGGTTTGGGCAATCCTCAACCAGAGGAAGTTCAACAAGGGGAAGTGCCAGATTCTGTCCCTGTGATGGGGCGACCCCGAATGTCCGGACAGACCGGGAAGGATATTCTGCATAGCAGCGCTGGAAAATGGCCTCTGGGGTCCTGGTGGATGGCCAGTTGGCCAAGAGTCAGTGGTGCTCTGGCGCGGGCTCCCTGCTCGGTCACAGGAGGGTTTTCAGACACACGAGTCCTTCGCTTGCACACAGACACAGACAGTTCATGGCAGCAGGGGCAGTATCTCCTGGGGTTCCTGCTGCCACGCCAGGAGCCTGGATGCGCCTAAGCCCTTGTGGGGTGCCACCTGCTCTGCCACTATCTGAGATGCCCCAGCGCCTGAGAGATGGAAACGCGGAGCTCTGTCCAAGAGAAGCACATCCCAGAGCTGCACGCGTGGGCTTTGCCAGGATTTAGAACCGTAAATGCAATGTGACACCGAGACACTCTTTGTCCCACATAACTTCAAGGTCTCCCCAGGAGGCTGATGGCAATTGCTCTTGCTCAGGGTCATCTCCCCACACCAACAGCAGGTGTGTGCTCCAGACTTGTCTGTGCGATGCAAACGGATACACCCTGTCTAGTTCTTCCGGTCTCTCCAAGGAAGGCAAAAGAATCTCTGTGTGCCGGGTGAGAAGCCAGTGCTGGAAGTTGTGGTTCTATTGGGAGTGCCAAGAGGGGATGGCAGGTCTGTGATGAATGCCCTGAGGAGATGACCTGGGTTTTCCAGTGCACATGGCAATAGATCACACCCTGCTTTGGTGGTCATTTATGTCCTACGGAGGTGACAGAGACGGGAAAGAGAATGAAATTTTTGAATGTGCCTCTGAGTGCCCCTCAACCTGCTGCAAATGTGCAGATTCCAGTACATCCAGTTCAGGTGTGAGAGGCTGTTCCCTGGTCCTCGGAGCAAGAAGAGCTGGACGAGGGACGCAGTAGAACTCGCTTACTGAGACTGCATCTCCATGAACCCCAAAAGAAGTGCGAGGGATGCCGCGTCCGAGTTTTCTCAGGGGAAGGTGTTTCTCCCATGCACCGCCTCCCCGTGGCACTGGTGCCACAGCCCCCGACAAAACCACAAGCGGTCTTTGTCCCTAGCAAAAGTGCTCCCTGGGAAATGTTCCCTGGGAAACTACAGAAACCAGGGACTTAAGGGACATCATTGGGATGTGCGGGACCTCATGGAATTAAACAAACCGTGGGATATCTTTGGAACTTCATGGAATCGAAGGGATAAAAGAAAAGAATTAAACCCCATGACCAGAAACCATTGGATGGAACATTTCTTTAATATGCCAGCTGGGGATTCATGGGGGTACTCTGCCATGCATGAATCAAAGAATCAGTATAAATTTCGGAGTATAAATACAGTGATACTTGAAAGACCCTCCCCTTCACAAGCAGTCCAAAATTCTCCCATGATTTTAGGGTCGAATAGCCTCTTGGATTTTATTCGTGGAGCAAGACTGCCATCTAGCGTCCATTTCTTCTGGGAGGGGCAGTCATTTTCACAGAGTGGTCTTCTCCCTTAGCAGGCCTCGTAGCATCTCTGATTGATCTCTCCGACCCCTAACCCCTAAACTAAATGCTTGAGGACCAGCTAAGACGTGTCTTAGAACTTCCCATTTGCTTAAACAATGTAGAATTGACTTTCTTCTTAACAGAACAATCTCTTATTAAACAAGTTTTCTGAGGCCTGTAAGCTAATTTCTTGAAGATGGGCATATGATACACTCTCTATTAGTTTCCATGTATCATCTACATTCTCTCTCCTACAACTAATTGTCGTCTTAAAAGAAAAGAAAAGACTGCTACCATGCCAAGAAAGCAAACCCCTTTGTTGATTAGGATTTTTCTCTAAGAAAAACTTGTGATTTACGAAGCCATTAAGGATGGAGATCCTCTCTCATTTCAGTGCCATTGTGACAATATGGGGCCTCATGTAACACATGGAACACAGACCACTGCGCATTCCCAAGCAATCAAGGGGCCATTGTAACACTCCAGGGCCTCATGGAAGACGGAGGCCCCGCAGAGAGACCTCAAATCAGAGGTTTGGGCAATCCTCAACCAGAGGAAGTTCAACAAGGGGAAGTGCCAGATTCTGTCCCTGTGATGGGGCGACCCCGAATGTCCGGACAGACCGGGAAGGATATTCTGCATAGCAGCGCTGGAAAATGGCCTCTGGGGTCCTGGTGGATGGCCAGTTGGCCAAGAGTCAGTGGTGCTCTGGCGCGGGCTCCCTGCTCGGTCACAGGAGGGTTTTCAGACACACGAGTCCTTCGCTTGCACACAGACACAGACAGTTCATGGCAGCAGGGGCAGTATCTCCTGGGGTTCCTGCTGCCACGCCAGGAGCCTGGATGCGCCTAAGCCCTTGTGGGGTGCCACCTGCTCTGCCACTATCTGAGATGCCCCAGCGCCTGAGAGATGGAAACGCGGAGCTCTGTCCAAGAGAAGCACATCCCAGAGCTGCACGCGTGGGCTTTGCCAGGATTTAGAACCGTAAATGCAATGTGACACCGAGACACTCTTTGTCCCACATAACTTCAAGGTCTCCCCAGGAGGCTGATGGCAATTGCTCTTGCTCAGGGTCATCTCCCCACACCAACAGCAGGTGTGTGCTCCAGACTTGTCTGTGCGATGCAAACGGATACACCCTGTCTAGTTCTTCCGGTCTCTCCAAGGAAGGCAAAAGAATCTCTGTGTGCCGGGTGAGAAGCCAGTGCTGGAAGTTGTGGTTCTATTGGGAGTGCCAAGAGGGGATGGCAGGTCTGTGATGAATGCCCTGAGGAGATGACCTGGGTTTTCCAGTGCACATGGCAATAGATCACACCCTGCTTTGGTGGTCATTTATGTCCTACGGAGGTGACAGAGACGGGAAAGAGAATGAAATTTTTGAATGTGCCTCTGAGTGCCCCTCAACCTGCTGCAAATGTGCAGATTCCAGTACATCCAGTTCAGGTGTGAGAGGCTGTTCCCTGGTCCTCGGAGCAAGAAGAGCTGGACGAGGGACGCAGTAGAACTCGCTTACTGAGACTGCATCTCCATGAACCCCAAAAGAAGTGCGAGGGATGCCGCGTCCGAGTTTTCTCAGGGGAAGGTGTTTCTCCCATGCACCGCCTCCCCGTGGCACTGGTGCCACAGCCCCCGACAAAACCACAAGCGGTCTTTGTCCCTAGCAAAAGTGCTCCCTGGGAAATGTTCCCTGGGAAACTACAGAAACCAGGGACTTAAGGGACATCATTGGGATGTGCGGGACCTCATGGAATTAAACAAACCGTGGGATATCTTTGGAACTTCATGGAATCGAAGGGATAAAAGAAAAGAATTAAACCCCATGACCAGAAACCATTGGATGGAACATTTCTTTAATATGCCAGCTGGGGATTCATGGGGGTACTCTGCCATGCATGAATCAAAGAATCAGTATAAATTTCGGAGTATAAATACAGTGATACTTGAAAGACCCTCCCCTTCACAAGCAGTCCAAAATTCTCCCATGATTTTAGGGTCGAATAGCCTCTTGGATTTTATTCGTGGAGCAAGACTGCCATCTAGCGTCCATTTCTTCTGGGAGGGGCAGTCATTTTCACAGAGTGGTCTTCTCCCTTAGCAGGCCTCGTAGCATCTCTGATTGATCTCTCCGACCCCTAACCCCTAAACTAAATGCTTGAGGACCAGCTAAGACGTGTCTTAGAACTTCCCATTTGCTTAAACAATGTAGAATTGACTTTCTTCTTAACAGAACAATCTCTTATTAAACAAGTTTTCTGAGGCCTGTAAGCTAATTTCTTGAAGATGGGCATATGATACACTCTCTATTAGTTTCCATGTATCATCTACATTCTCTCTCCTACAACTAATTGTCGTCTTAAAAGAAAAGAAAAGACTGCTACCATGCCAAGAAAGCAAACCCCTTTGTTGATTAGGATTTTTCTCTAAGAAAAACTTGTGATTTACGAAGCCATTAAGGATGGAGATCCTCTCTCATTTCAGTGCCATTGTGACAATATGGGGCCTCATGTAACACATGGAACACAGACCACTGCGCATTCCCAAGCAATCAAGGGGCCATTGTAACACTCCAGGGCCTCATGGAAGACGGAGGCCCCGCAGAGAGACCTCAAATCAGAGGTTTGGGCAATCCTCAACCAGAGGAAGTTCAACAAGGGGAAGTGCCAGATTCTGTCCCTGTGATGGGGCGACCCCGAATGTCCGGACAGACCGGGAAGGATATTCTGCATAGCAGCGCTGGAAAATGGCCTCTGGGGTCCTGGTGGATGGCCAGTTGGCCAAGAGTCAGTGGTGCTCTGGCGCGGGCTCCCTGCTCGGTCACAGGAGGGTTTTCAGACACACGAGTCCTTCGCTTGCACACAGACACAGACAGTTCATGGCAGCAGGGGCAGTATCTCCTGGGGTTCCTGCTGCCACGCCAGGAGCCTGGATGCGCCTAAGCCCTTGTGGGGTGCCACCTGCTCTGCCACTATCTGAGATGCCCCAGCGCCTGAGAGATGGAAACGCGGAGCTCTGTCCAAGAGAAGCACATCCCAGAGCTGCACGCGTGGGCTTTGCCAGGATTTAGAACCGTAAATGCAATGTGACACCGAGACACTCTTTGTCCCACATAACTTCAAGGTCTCCCCAGGAGGCTGATGGCAATTGCTCTTGCTCAGGGTCATCTCCCCACACCAACAGCAGGTGTGTGCTCCAGACTTGTCTGTGCGATGCAAACGGATACACCCTGTCTAGTTCTTCCGGTCTCTCCAAGGAAGGCAAAAGAATCTCTGTGTGCCGGGTGAGAAGCCAGTGCTGGAAGTTGTGGTTCTATTGGGAGTGCCAAGAGGGGATGGCAGGTCTGTGATGAATGCCCTGAGGAGATGACCTGGGTTTTCCAGTGCACATGGCAATAGATCACACCCTGCTTTGGTGGTCATTTATGTCCTACGGAGGTGACAGAGACGGGAAAGAGAATGAAATTTTTGAATGTGCCTCTGAGTGCCCCTCAACCTGCTGCAAATGTGCAGATTCCAGTACATCCAGTTCAGGTGTGAGAGGCTGTTCCCTGGTCCTCGGAGCAAGAAGAGCTGGACGAGGGACGCAGTAGAACTCGCTTACTGAGACTGCATCTCCATGAACCCCAAAAGAAGTGCGAGGGATGCCGCGTCCGAGTTTTCTCAGGGGAAGGTGTTTCTCCCATGCACCGCCTCCCCGTGGCACTGGTGCCACAGCCCCCGACAAAACCACAAGCGGTCTTTGTCCCTAGCAAAAGTGCTCCCTGGGAAATGTTCCCTGGGAAACTACAGAAACCAGGGACTTAAGGGACATCATTGGGATGTGCGGGACCTCATGGAATTAAACAAACCGTGGGATATCTTTGGAACTTCATGGAATCGAAGGGATAAAAGAAAAGAATTAAACCCCATGACCAGAAACCATTGGATGGAACATTTCTTTAATATGCCAGCTGGGGATTCATGGGGGTACTCTGCCATGCATGAATCAAAGAATCAGTATAAATTTCGGAGTATAAATACAGTGATACTTGAAAGACCCTCCCCTTCACAAGCAGTCCAAAATTCTCCCATGATTTTAGGGTCGAATAGCCTCTTGGATTTTATTCGTGGAGCAAGACTGCCATCTAGCGTCCATTTCTTCTGGGAGGGGCAGTCATTTTCACAGAGTGGTCTTCTCCCTTAGCAGGCCTCGTAGCATCTCTGATTGATCTCTCCGACCCCTAACCCCTAAACTAAATGCTTGAGGACCAGCTAAGACGTGTCTTAGAACTTCCCATTTGCTTAAACAATGTAGAATTGACTTTCTTCTTAACAGAACAATCTCTTATTAAACAAGTTTTCTGAGGCCTGTAAGCTAATTTCTTGAAGATGGGCATATGATACACTCTCTATTAGTTTCCATGTATCATCTACATTCTCTCTCCTACAACTAATTGTCGTCTTAAAAGAAAAGAAAAGACTGCTACCATGCCAAGAAAGCAAACCCCTTTGTTGATTAGGATTTTTCTCTAAGAAAAACTTGTGATTTACGAAGCCATTAAGGATGGAGATCCTCTCTCATTTCAGTGCCATTGTGACAATATGGGGCCTCATGTAACACATGGAACACAGACCACTGCGCATTCCCAAGCAATCAAGGGGCCATTGTAACACTCCAGGGCCTCATGGAAGACGGAGGCCCCGCAGAGAGACCTCAAATCAGAGGTTTGGGCAATCCTCAACCAGAGGAAGTTCAACAAGGGGAAGTGCCAGATTCTGTCCCTGTGATGGGGCGACCCCGAATGTCCGGACAGACCGGGAAGGATATTCTGCATAGCAGCGCTGGAAAATGGCCTCTGGGGTCCTGGTGGATGGCCAGTTGGCCAAGAGTCAGTGGTGCTCTGGCGCGGGCTCCCTGCTCGGTCACAGGAGGGTTTTCAGACACACGAGTCCTTCGCTTGCACACAGACACAGACAGTTCATGGCAGCAGGGGCAGTATCTCCTGGGGTTCCTGCTGCCACGCCAGGAGCCTGGATGCGCCTAAGCCCTTGTGGGGTGCCACCTGCTCTGCCACTATCTGAGATGCCCCAGCGCCTGAGAGATGGAAACGCGGAGCTCTGTCCAAGAGAAGCACATCCCAGAGCTGCACGCGTGGGCTTTGCCAGGATTTAGAACCGTAAATGCAATGTGACACCGAGACACTCTTTGTCCCACATAACTTCAAGGTCTCCCCAGGAGGCTGATGGCAATTGCTCTTGCTCAGGGTCATCTCCCCACACCAACAGCAGGTGTGTGCTCCAGACTTGTCTGTGCGATGCAAACGGATACACCCTGTCTAGTTCTTCCGGTCTCTCCAAGGAAGGCAAAAGAATCTCTGTGTGCCGGGTGAGAAGCCAGTGCTGGAAGTTGTGGTTCTATTGGGAGTGCCAAGAGGGGATGGCAGGTCTGTGATGAATGCCCTGAGGAGATGACCTGGGTTTTCCAGTGCACATGGCAATAGATCACACCCTGCTTTGGTGGTCATTTATGTCCTACGGAGGTGACAGAGACGGGAAAGAGAATGAAATTTTTGAATGTGCCTCTGAGTGCCCCTCAACCTGCTGCAAATGTGCAGATTCCAGTACATCCAGTTCAGGTGTGAGAGGCTGTTCCCTGGTCCTCGGAGCAAGAAGAGCTGGACGAGGGACGCAGTAGAACTCGCTTACTGAGACTGCATCTCCATGAACCCCAAAAGAAGTGCGAGGGATGCCGCGTCCGAGTTTTCTCAGGGGAAGGTGTTTCTCCCATGCACCGCCTCCCCGTGGCACTGGTGCCACAGCCCCCGACAAAACCACAAGCGGTCTTTGTCCCTAGCAAAAGTGCTCCCTGGGAAATGTTCCCTGGGAAACTACAGAAACCAGGGACTTAAGGGACATCATTGGGATGTGCGGGACCTCATGGAATTAAACAAACCGTGGGATATCTTTGGAACTTCATGGAATCGAAGGGATAAAAGAAAAGAATTAAACCCCATGACCAGAAACCATTGGATGGAACATTTCTTTAATATGCCAGCTGGGGATTCATGGGGGTACTCTGCCATGCATGAATCAAAGAATCAGTATAAATTTCGGAGTATAAATACAGTGATACTTGAAAGACCCTCCCCTTCACAAGCAGTCCAAAATTCTCCCATGATTTTAGGGTCGAATAGCCTCTTGGATTTTATTCGTGGAGCAAGACTGCCATCTAGCGTCCATTTCTTCTGGGAGGGGCAGTCATTTTCACAGAGTGGTCTTCTCCCTTAGCAGGCCTCGTAGCATCTCTGATTGATCTCTCCGACCCCTAACCCCTAAACTAAATGCTTGAGGACCAGCTAAGACGTGTCTTAGAACTTCCCATTTGCTTAAACAATGTAGAATTGACTTTCTTCTTAACAGAACAATCTCTTATTAAACAAGTTTTCTGAGGCCTGTAAGCTAATTTCTTGAAGATGGGCATATGATACACTCTCTATTAGTTTCCATGTATCATCTACATTCTCTCTCCTACAACTAATTGTCGTCTTAAAAGAAAAGAAAAGACTGCTACCATGCCAAGAAAGCAAACCCCTTTGTTGATTAGGATTTTTCTCTAAGAAAAACTTGTGATTTACGAAGCCATTAAGGATGGAGATCCTCTCTCATTTCAGTGCCATTGTGACAATATGGGGCCTCATGTAACACATGGAACACAGACCACTGCGCATTCCCAAGCAATCAAGGGGCCATTGTAACACTCCAGGGCCTCATGGAAGACGGAGGCCCCGCAGAGAGACCTCAAATCAGAGGTTTGGGCAATCCTCAACCAGAGGAAGTTCAACAAGGGGAAGTGCCAGATTCTGTCCCTGTGATGGGGCGACCCCGAATGTCCGGACAGACCGGGAAGGATATTCTGCATAGCAGCGCTGGAAAATGGCCTCTGGGGTCCTGGTGGATGGCCAGTTGGCCAAGAGTCAGTGGTGCTCTGGCGCGGGCTCCCTGCTCGGTCACAGGAGGGTTTTCAGACACACGAGTCCTTCGCTTGCACACAGACACAGACAGTTCATGGCAGCAGGGGCAGTATCTCCTGGGGTTCCTGCTGCCACGCCAGGAGCCTGGATGCGCCTAAGCCCTTGTGGGGTGCCACCTGCTCTGCCACTATCTGAGATGCCCCAGCGCCTGAGAGATGGAAACGCGGAGCTCTGTCCAAGAGAAGCACATCCCAGAGCTGCACGCGTGGGCTTTGCCAGGATTTAGAACCGTAAATGCAATGTGACACCGAGACACTCTTTGTCCCACATAACTTCAAGGTCTCCCCAGGAGGCTGATGGCAATTGCTCTTGCTCAGGGTCATCTCCCCACACCAACAGCAGGTGTGTGCTCCAGACTTGTCTGTGCGATGCAAACGGATACACCCTGTCTAGTTCTTCCGGTCTCTCCAAGGAAGGCAAAAGAATCTCTGTGTGCCGGGTGAGAAGCCAGTGCTGGAAGTTGTGGTTCTATTGGGAGTGCCAAGAGGGGATGGCAGGTCTGTGATGAATGCCCTGAGGAGATGACCTGGGTTTTCCAGTGCACATGGCAATAGATCACACCCTGCTTTGGTGGTCATTTATGTCCTACGGAGGTGACAGAGACGGGAAAGAGAATGAAATTTTTGAATGTGCCTCTGAGTGCCCCTCAACCTGCTGCAAATGTGCAGATTCCAGTACATCCAGTTCAGGTGTGAGAGGCTGTTCCCTGGTCCTCGGAGCAAGAAGAGCTGGACGAGGGACGCAGTAGAACTCGCTTACTGAGACTGCATCTCCATGAACCCCAAAAGAAGTGCGAGGGATGCCGCGTCCGAGTTTTCTCAGGGGAAGGTGTTTCTCCCATGCACCGCCTCCCCGTGGCACTGGTGCCACAGCCCCCGACAAAACCACAAGCGGTCTTTGTCCCTAGCAAAAGTGCTCCCTGGGAAATGTTCCCTGGGAAACTACAGAAACCAGGGACTTAAGGGACATCATTGGGATGTGCGGGACCTCATGGAATTAAACAAACCGTGGGATATCTTTGGAACTTCATGGAATCGAAGGGATAAAAGAAAAGAATTAAACCCCATGACCAGAAACCATTGGATGGAACATTTCTTTAATATGCCAGCTGGGGATTCATGGGGGTACTCTGCCATGCATGAATCAAAGAATCAGTATAAATTTCGGAGTATAAATACAGTGATACTTGAAAGACCCTCCCCTTCACAAGCAGTCCAAAATTCTCCCATGATTTTAGGGTCGAATAGCCTCTTGGATTTTATTCGTGGAGCAAGACTGCCATCTAGCGTCCATTTCTTCTGGGAGGGGCAGTCATTTTCACAGAGTGGTCTTCTCCCTTAGCAGGCCTCGTAGCATCTCTGATTGATCTCTCCGACCCCTAACCCCTAAACTAAATGCTTGAGGACCAGCTAAGACGTGTCTTAGAACTTCCCATTTGCTTAAACAATGTAGAATTGACTTTCTTCTTAACAGAACAATCTCTTATTAAACAAGTTTTCTGAGGCCTGTAAGCTAATTTCTTGAAGATGGGCATATGATACACTCTCTATTAGTTTCCATGTATCATCTACATTCTCTCTCCTACAACTAATTGTCGTCTTAAAAGAAAAGAAAAGACTGCTACCATGCCAAGAAAGCAAACCCCTTTGTTGATTAGGATTTTTCTCTAAGAAAAACTTGTGATTTACGAAGCCATTAAGGATGGAGATCCTCTCTCATTTCAGTGCCATTGTGACAATATGGGGCCTCATGTAACACATGGAACACAGACCACTGCGCATTCCCAAGCAATCAAGGGGCCATTGTAACACTCCAGGGCCTCATGGAAGACGGAGGCCCCGCAGAGAGACCTCAAATCAGAGGTTTGGGCAATCCTCAACCAGAGGAAGTTCAACAAGGGGAAGTGCCAGATTCTGTCCCTGTGATGGGGCGACCCCGAATGTCCGGACAGACCGGGAAGGATATTCTGCATAGCAGCGCTGGAAAATGGCCTCTGGGGTCCTGGTGGATGGCCAGTTGGCCAAGAGTCAGTGGTGCTCTGGCGCGGGCTCCCTGCTCGGTCACAGGAGGGTTTTCAGACACACGAGTCCTTCGCTTGCACACAGACACAGACAGTTCATGGCAGCAGGGGCAGTATCTCCTGGGGTTCCTGCTGCCACGCCAGGAGCCTGGATGCGCCTAAGCCCTTGTGGGGTGCCACCTGCTCTGCCACTATCTGAGATGCCCCAGCGCCTGAGAGATGGAAACGCGGAGCTCTGTCCAAGAGAAGCACATCCCAGAGCTGCACGCGTGGGCTTTGCCAGGATTTAGAACCGTAAATGCAATGTGACACCGAGACACTCTTTGTCCCACATAACTTCAAGGTCTCCCCAGGAGGCTGATGGCAATTGCTCTTGCTCAGGGTCATCTCCCCACACCAACAGCAGGTGTGTGCTCCAGACTTGTCTGTGCGATGCAAACGGATACACCCTGTCTAGTTCTTCCGGTCTCTCCAAGGAAGGCAAAAGAATCTCTGTGTGCCGGGTGAGAAGCCAGTGCTGGAAGTTGTGGTTCTATTGGGAGTGCCAAGAGGGGATGGCAGGTCTGTGATGAATGCCCTGAGGAGATGACCTGGGTTTTCCAGTGCACATGGCAATAGATCACACCCTGCTTTGGTGGTCATTTATGTCCTACGGAGGTGACAGAGACGGGAAAGAGAATGAAATTTTTGAATGTGCCTCTGAGTGCCCCTCAACCTGCTGCAAATGTGCAGATTCCAGTACATCCAGTTCAGGTGTGAGAGGCTGTTCCCTGGTCCTCGGAGCAAGAAGAGCTGGACGAGGGACGCAGTAGAACTCGCTTACTGAGACTGCATCTCCATGAACCCCAAAAGAAGTGCGAGGGATGCCGCGTCCGAGTTTTCTCAGGGGAAGGTGTTTCTCCCATGCACCGCCTCCCCGTGGCACTGGTGCCACAGCCCCCGACAAAACCACAAGCGGTCTTTGTCCCTAGCAAAAGTGCTCCCTGGGAAATGTTCCCTGGGAAACTACAGAAACCAGGGACTTAAGGGACATCATTGGGATGTGCGGGACCTCATGGAATTAAACAAACCGTGGGATATCTTTGGAACTTCATGGAATCGAAGGGATAAAAGAAAAGAATTAAACCCCATGACCAGAAACCATTGGATGGAACATTTCTTTAATATGCCAGCTGGGGATTCATGGGGGTACTCTGCCATGCATGAATCAAAGAATCAGTATAAATTTCGGAGTATAAATACAGTGATACTTGAAAGACCCTCCCCTTCACAAGCAGTCCAAAATTCTCCCATGATTTTAGGGTCGAATAGCCTCTTGGATTTTATTCGTGGAGCAAGACTGCCATCTAGCGTCCATTTCTTCTGGGAGGGGCAGTCATTTTCACAGAGTGGTCTTCTCCCTTAGCAGGCCTCGTAGCATCTCTGATTGATCTCTCCGACCCCTAACCCCTAAACTAAATGCTTGAGGACCAGCTAAGACGTGTCTTAGAACTTCCCATTTGCTTAAACAATGTAGAATTGACTTTCTTCTTAACAGAACAATCTCTTATTAAACAAGTTTTCTGAGGCCTGTAAGCTAATTTCTTGAAGATGGGCATATGATACACTCTCTATTAGTTTCCATGTATCATCTACATTCTCTCTCCTACAACTAATTGTCGTCTTAAAAGAAAAGAAAAGACTGCTACCATGCCAAGAAAGCAAACCCCTTTGTTGATTAGGATTTTTCTCTAAGAAAAACTTGTGATTTACGAAGCCATTAAGGATGGAGATCCTCTCTCATTTCAGTGCCATTGTGACAATATGGGGCCTCATGTAACACATGGAACACAGACCACTGCGCATTCCCAAGCAATCAAGGGGCCATTGTAACACTCCAGGGCCTCATGGAAGACGGAGGCCCCGCAGAGAGACCTCAAATCAGAGGTTTGGGCAATCCTCAACCAGAGGAAGTTCAACAAGGGGAAGTGCCAGATTCTGTCCCTGTGATGGGGCGACCCCGAATGTCCGGACAGACCGGGAAGGATATTCTGCATCGCAGCGCTGGAAAATGGCCTCTGGGGTCCTGGTGGATGGCCAGTTGGCCAAGAGTCAGTGGTGCTCTGGCGCGGGCTCCCTGCTCGGTCACAGGAGGGTTTTCAGACACACGAGTCCTTCGCTTGCACACAGACACAGACAGTTCATGGCAGCAGGGGCAGTATCTCCTGGGGTTCCTGCTGCCACGCCAGGAGCCTGGATGCGCCTAAGCCCTTGTGGGGTGCCACCTGCTCTGCCACTATCTGAGATGCCCCAGCGCCTGAGAGATGGAAACGCGGAGCTCTGTCCAAGAGAAGCACATCCCAGAGCTGCACGCGTGGGCTTTGCCAGGATTTAGAACCGTAAATGCAATGTGACACCGAGACACTCTTTGTCCCACATAACTTCAAGGTCTCCCCAGGAGGCTGATGGCAATTGCTCTTGCTCAGGGTCATCTCCCCACACCAACAGCAGGTGTGTGCTCCAGACTTGTCTGTGCGATGCAAACGGATACACCCTGTCTAGTTCTTCCGGTCTCTCCAAGGAAGGCAAAAGAATCTCTGTGTGCCGGGTGAGAAGCCAGTGCTGGAAGTTGTGGTTCTATTGGGAGTGCCAAGAGGGGATGGCAGGTCTGTGATGAATGCCCTGAGGAGATGACCTGGGTTTTCCAGTGCACATGGCAATAGATCACACCCTGCTTTGGTGGTCATTTATGTCCTACGGAGGTGACAGAGACGGGAAAGAGAATGAAATTTTTGAATGTGCCTCTGAGTGCCCCTCAACCTGCTGCAAATGTGCAGATTCCAGTACATCCAGTTCAGGTGTGAGAGGCTGTTCCCTGGTCCTCGGAGCAAGAAGAGCTGGACGAGGGACGCAGTAGAACTCGCTTACTGAGACTGCATCTCCATGAACCCCAAAAGAAGTGCGAGGGATGCCGCGTCCGAGTTTTCTCAGGGGAAGGTGTTTCTCCCATGCACCGCCTCCCCGTGGCACTGGTGCCACAGCCCCCGACAAAACCACAAGCGGTCTTTGTCCCTAGCAAAAGTGCTCCCTGGGAAATGTTCCCTGGGAAACTACAGAAACCAGGGACTTAAGGGACATCATTGGGATGTGCGGGACCTCATGGAATTAAACAAACCGTGGGATATCTTTGGAACTTCATGGAATCGAAGGGATAAAAGAAAAGAATTAAACCCCATGACCAGAAACCATTGGATGGAACATTTCTGTAATATGCCAGCTGGGGATTCATGGGGGTACTCTGCCATGCATGAATCAAAGAATCAGTATAAATTTCGGAGTATAAATACAGTGATACTTGAAAGACCCTCCCCTTCACAAGCAGTCCAAAATTCTCCCATGATTTTAGGGTCGAATAGCCTCTTGGATTTTATTCGTGGAGCAAGACTGCCATCTAGCGTCCATTTCTTCTGGGAGGGGCAGTCATTTTCACAGAGTGGTCTTCTCCCTTAGCAGGCCTCGTAGCATCTCTGATTGATCTCTCCGACCCCTAACCCCTAAACTAAATGCTTGAGGACCAGCTAAGACGTGTCTTAGAACTTCCCATTTGCTTAAACAATGTAGAATTGACTTTCTTCTTAACAGAACAATCTCTTATTAAACAAGTTTTCTGAGGCCTGTAAGCTAATTTCTTGAAGATGGGCATATGATACACTCTCTATTAGTTTCCATGTATCATCTACATTCTCTCTCCTACAACTAATTGTCGTCTTAAAAGAAAAGAAAAGACTGCTACCATGCCAAGAAAGCAAACCCCTTTGTTGATTAGGATTTTTCTCTAAGAAAAACTTGTGATTTACGAAGCCATTAAGGATGGAGATCCTCTCTCATTTCAGTGCCATTGTGACAATATGGGGCCTCATGTAACACATGGAACACAGACCACTGCGCATTCCCAAGCAATCAAGGGGCCATTGTAACACTCCAGGGCCTCATGGAAGACGGAGGCCCCGCAGAGAGACCTCAAATCAGAGGTTTGGGCAATCCTCAACCAGAGGAAGTTCAACAAGGGGAAGTGCCAGATTCTGTCCCTGTGATGGGGCGACCCCGAATGTCCGGACAGACCGGGAAGGATATTCTGCATCGCAGCGCTGGAAAATGGCCTCTGGGGTCCTGGTGGATGGCCAGTTGGCCAAGAGTCAGTGGTGCTCTGGCGCGGGCTCCCTGCTCGGTCACAGGAGGGTTTTCAGACACACGAGTCCTTCGCTTGCACACAGACACAGACAGTTCATGGCAGCAGGGGCAGTATCTCCTGGGGTTCCTGCTGCCACGCCAGGAGCCTGGATGCGCCTAAGCCCTTGTGGGGTGCCACCTGCTCTGCCACTATCTGAGATGCCCCAGCGCCTGAGAGATGGAAACGCGGAGCTCTGTCCAAGAGAAGCACATCCCAGAGCTGCACGCGTGGGCTTTGCCAGGATTTAGAACCGTAAATGCAATGTGACACCGAGACACTCTTTGTCCCACATAACTTCAAGGTCTCCCCAGGAGGCTGATGGCAATTGCTCTTGCTCAGGGTCATCTCCCCACACCAACAGCAGGTGTGTGCTCCAGACTTGTCTGTGCGATGCAAACGGATACACCCTGTCTAGTTCTTCCGGTCTCTCCAAGGAAGGCAAAAGAATCTCTGTGTGCCGGGTGAGAAGCCAGTGCTGGAAGTTGTGGTTCTATTGGGAGTGCCAAGAGGGGATGGCAGGTCTGTGATGAATGCCCTGAGGAGATGACCTGGGTTTTCCAGTGCACATGGCAATAGATCACACCCTGCTTTGGTGGTCATTTATGTCCTACGGAGGTGACAGAGACGGGAAAGAGAATGAAATTTTTGAATGTGCCTCTGAGTGCCCCTCAACCTGCTGCAAATGTGCAGATTCCAGTACATCCAGTTCAGGTGTGAGAGGCTGTTCCCTGGTCCTCGGAGCAAGAAGAGCTGGACGAGGGACGCAGTAGAACTCGCTTACTGAGACTGCATCTCCATGAACCCCAAAAGAAGTGCGAGGGATGCCGCGTCCGAGTTTTCTCAGGGGAAGGTGTTTCTCCCATGCACCGCCTCCCCGTGGCACTGGTGCCACAGCCCCCGACAAAACCACAAGCGGTCTTTGTCCCTAGCAAAAGTGCTCCCTGGGAAATGTTCCCTGGGAAACTACAGAAACCAGGGACTTAAGGGACATCATTGGGATGTGCGGGACCTCATGGAATTAAACAAACCGTGGGATATCTTTGGAACTTCATGGAATCGAAGGGATAAAAGAAAAGAATTAAACCCCATGACCAGAAACCATTGGATGGAACATTTCTGTAATATGCCAGCTGGGGATTCATGGGGGTACTCTGCCATGCATGAATCAAAGAATCAGTATAAATTTCGGAGTATAAATACAGTGATACTTGAAAGACCCTCCCCTTCACAAGCAGTCCAAAATTCTCCCATGATTTTAGGGTCGAATAGCCTCTTGGATTTTATTCGTGGAGCAAGACTGCCATCTAGCGTCCATTTCTTCTGGGAGGGGCAGTCATTTTCACAGAGTGGTCTTCTCCCTTAGCAGGCCTCGTAGCATCTCTGATTGATCTCTCCGACCCCTAACCCCTAAACTAAATGCTTGAGGACCAGCTAAGACGTGTCTTAGAACTTCCCATTTGCTTAAACAATGTAGAATTGACTTTCTTCTTAACAGAACAATCTCTTATTAAACAAGTTTTCTGAGGCCTGTAAGCTAATTTCTTGAAGATGGGCATATGATACACTCTCTATTAGTTTCCATGTATCATCTACATTCTCTCTCCTACAACTAATTGTCGTCTTAAAAGAAAAGAAAAGACTGCTACCATGCCAAGAAAGCAAACCCCTTTGTTGATTAGGATTTTTCTCTAAGAAAAACTTGTGATTTACGAAGCCATTAAGGATGGAGATCCTCTCTCATTTCAGTGCCATTGTGACAATATGGGGCCTCATGTAACACATGGAACACAGACCACTGCGCATTCCCAAGCAATCAAGGGGCCATTGTAACACTCCAGGGCCTCATGGAAGACGGAGGCCCCGCAGAGAGACCTCAAATCAGAGGTTTGGGCAATCCTCAACCAGAGGAAGTTCAACAAGGGGAAGTGCCAGATTCTGTCCCTGTGATGGGGCGACCCCGAATGTCCGGACAGACCGGGAAGGATATTCTGCATCGCAGCGCTGGAAAATGGCCTCTGGGGTCCTGGTGGATGGCCAGTTGGCCAAGAGTCAGTGGTGCTCTGGCGCGGGCTCCCTGCTCGGTCACAGGAGGGTTTTCAGACACACGAGTCCTTCGCTTGCACACAGACACAGACAGTTCATGGCAGCAGGGGCAGTATCTCCTGGGGTTCCTGCTGCCACGCCAGGAGCCTGGATGCGCCTAAGCCCTTGTGGGGTGCCACCTGCTCTGCCACTATCTGAGATGCCCCAGCGCCTGAGAGATGGAAACGCGGAGCTCTGTCCAAGAGAAGCACATCCCAGAGCTGCACGCGTGGGCTTTGCCAGGATTTAGAACCGTAAATGCAATGTGACACCGAGACACTCTTTGTCCCACATAACTTCAAGGTCTCCCCAGGAGGCTGATGGCAATTGCTCTTGCTCAGGGTCATCTCCCCACACCAACAGCAGGTGTGTGCTCCAGACTTGTCTGTGCGATGCAAACGGATACACCCTGTCTAGTTCTTCCGGTCTCTCCAAGGAAGGCAAAAGAATCTCTGTGTGCCGGGTGAGAAGCCAGTGCTGGAAGTTGTGGTTCTATTGGGAGTGCCAAGAGGGGATGGCAGGTCTGTGATGAATGCCCTGAGGAGATGACCTGGGTTTTCCAGTGCACATGGCAATAGATCACACCCTGCTTTGGTGGTCATTTATGTCCTACGGAGGTGACAGAGACGGGAAAGAGAATGAAATTTTTGAATGTGCCTCTGAGTGCCCCTCAACCTGCTGCAAATGTGCAGATTCCAGTACATCCAGTTCAGGTGTGAGAGGCTGTTCCCTGGTCCTCGGAGCAAGAAGAGCTGGACGAGGGACGCAGTAGAACTCGCTTACTGAGACTGCATCTCCATGAACCCCAAAAGAAGTGCGAGGGATGCCGCGTCCGAGTTTTCTCAGGGGAAGGTGTTTCTCCCATGCACCGCCTCCCCGTGGCACTGGTGCCACAGCCCCCGACAAAACCACAAGCGGTCTTTGTCCCTAGCAAAAGTGCTCCCTGGGAAATGTTCCCTGGGAAACTACAGAAACCAGGGACTTAAGGGACATCATTGGGATGTGCGGGACCTCATGGAATTAAACAAACCGTGGGATATCTTTGGAACTTCATGGAATCGAAGGGATAAAAGAAAAGAATTAAACCCCATGACCAGAAACCATTGGATGGAACATTTCTTTAATATGCCAGCTGGGGATTCATGGGGGTACTCTGCCATGCATGAATCAAAGAATCAGTATAAATTTCGGAGTATAAATACAGTGATACTTGAAAGACCCTCCCCTTCACAAGCAGTCCAAAATTCTCCCATGATTTTAGGGTCGAATAGCCTCTTGGATTTTATTCGTGGAGCAAGACTGCCATCTAGCGTCCATTTCTTCTGGGAGGGGCAGTCATTTTCACAGAGTGGTCTTCTCCCTTAGCAGGCCTCGTAGCATCTCTGATTGATCTCTCCGACCCCTAACCCCTAAACTAAATGCTTGAGGACCAGCTAAGACGTGTCTTAGAACTTCCCATTTGCTTAAACAATGTAGAATTGACTTTCTTCTTAACAGAACAATCTCTTATTAAACAAGTTTTCTGAGGCCTGTAAGCTAATTTCTTGAAGATGGGCATATGATACACTCTCTATTAGTTTCCATGTATCATCTACATTCTCTCTCCTACAACTAATTGTCGTCTTAAAAGAAAAGAAAAGACTGCTACCATGCCAAGAAAGCAAACCCCTTTGTTGATTAGGATTTTTCTCTAAGAAAAACTTGTGATTTACGAAGCCATTAAGGATGGAGATCCTCTCTCATTTCAGTGCCATTGTGACAATATGGGGCCTCATGTAACACATGGAACACAGACCACTGCGCATTCCCAAGCAATCAAGGGGCCATTGTAACACTCCAGGGCCTCATGGAAGACGGAGGCCCCGCAGAGAGACCTCAAATCAGAGGTTTGGGCAATCCTCAACCAGAGGAAGTTCAACAAGGGGAAGTGCCAGATTCTGTCCCTGTGATGGGGCGACCCCGAATGTCCGGACAGACTGGGAAGGATATTCTGCATAGCAGCGCTGGAAAATGGCCTCTGGGGTCCTGGTGGATGGCCAGTTGGCCAAGAGTCAGTGGTGCTCTGGCGCGGGCTCCCTGCTCGGTCACAGGAGGGTTTTCAGACACACGAGTCCTTCGCTTGCACACAGACACAGACAGTTCATGGCAGCAGGGGCAGTATCTCCTGGGGTTCCTGCTGCCACGCCAGGAGCCTGGATGCGCCTAAGCCCTTGTGGGGTGCCACCTGCTCTGCCACTATCTGAGATGCCCCAGCGCCTGAGAGATGGAAACGCGGAGCTCTGTCCAAGAGAAGCACATCCCAGAGCTGCACGCGTGGGCTTTGCCAGGATTTAGAACCGTAAATGCAATGTGACACCGAGACACTCTTTGTCCCACATAACTTCAAGGTCTCCCCAGGAGGCTGATGGCAATTGCTCTTGCTCAGGGTCATCTCCCCACACCAACAGCAGGTGTGTGCTCCAGACTTGTCTGTGCGATGCAAACGGATACACCCTGTCTAGTTCTTCCGGTCTCTCCAAGGAAGGCAAAAGAATCTCTGTGTGCCGGGTGAGAAGCCAGTGCTGGAAGTTGTGGTTCTATTGGGAGTGCCAAGAGGGGATGGCAGGTCTGTGATGAATGCCCTGAGGAGATGACCTGGGTTTTCCAGTGCACATGGCAATAGATCACACCCTGCTTTGGTGGTCATTTATGTCCTACGGAGGTGACAGAGACGGGAAAGAGAATGAAATTTTTGAATGTGCCTCTGAGTGCCCCTCAACCTGCTGCAAATGTGCAGATTCCAGTACATCCAGTTCAGGTGTGAGAGGCTGTTCCCTGGTCCTCGGAGCAAGAAGAGCTGGACGAGGGACGCAGTAGAACTCGCTTACTGAGACTGCATCTCCATGAACCCCAAAAGAAGTGCGAGGGATGCCGCGTCCGAGTTTTCTCAGGGGAAGGTGTTTCTCCCATGCACCGCCTCCCCGTGGCACTGGTGCCACAGCCCCCGACAAAACCACAAGCGGTCTTTGTCCCTAGCAAAAGTGCTCCCTGGGAAATGTTCCCTGGGAAACTACAGAAACCAGGGACTTAAGGGACATCATTGGGATGTGCGGGACCTCATGGAATTAAACAAACCGTGGGATATCTTTGGAACTTCATGGAATCGAAGGGATAAAAGAAAAGAATTAAACCCCATGACCAGAAACCATTGGATGGAACATTTCTTTAATATGCCAGCTGGGGATTCATGGGGGTACTCTGCCATGCATGAATCAAAGAATCAGTATAAATTTCGGAGTATAAATACAGTGATACTTGAAAGACCCTCCCCTTCACAAGCAGTCCAAAATTCTCCCATGATTTTAGGGTCGAATAGCCTCTTGGATTTTATTCGTGGAGCAAGACTGCCATCTAGCGTCCATTTCTTCTGGGAGGGGCAGTCATTTTCACAGAGTGGTCTTCTCCCTTAGCAGGCCTCGTAGCATCTCTGATTGATCTCTCCGACCCCTAACCCCTAAACTAAATGCTTGAGGACCAGCTAAGACGTGTCTTAGAACTTCCCATTTGCTTAAACAATGTAGAATTGACTTTCTTCTTAACAGAACAATCTCTTATTAAACAAGTTTTCTGAGGCCTGTAAGCTAATTTCTTGAAGATGGGCATATGATACACTCTCTATTAGTTTCCATGTATCATCTACATTCTCTCTCCTACAACTAATTGTCGTCTTAAAAGAAAAGAAAAGACTGCTACCATGCCAAGAAAGCAAACCCCTTTGTTGATTAGGATTTTTCTCTAAGAAAAACTTGTGATTTACGAAGCCATTAAGGATGGAGATCCTCTCTCATTTCAGTGCCATTGTGACAATATGGGGCCTCATGTAACACATGGAACACAGACCACTGCGCATTCCCAAGCAATCAAGGGGCCATTGTAACACTCCAGGGCCTCATGGAAGACGGAGGCCCCGCAGAGAGACCTCAAATCAGAGGTTTGGGCAATCCTCAACCAGAGGAAGTTCAACAAGGGGAAGTGCCAGATTCTGTCCCTGTGATGGGGCGACCCCGAATGTCCGGACAGACTGGGAAGGATATTCTGCATAGCAGCGCTGGAAAATGGCCTCTGGGGTCCTGGTGGATGGCCAGTTGGCCAAGAGTCAGTGGTGCTCTGGCGCGGGCTCCCTGCTCGGTCACAGGAGGGTTTTCAGACACACGAGTCCTTCGCTTGCACACAGACACAGACAGTTCATGGCAGCAGGGGCAGTATCTCCTGGGGTTCCTGCTGCCACGCCAGGAGCCTGGATGCGCCTAAGCCCTTGTGGGGTGCCACCTGCTCTGCCACTATCTGAGATGCCCCAGCGCCTGAGAGATGGAAACGCGGAGCTCTGTCCAAGAGAAGCACATCCCAGAGCTGCACGCGTGGGCTTTGCCAGGATTTAGAACCGTAAATGCAATGTGACACCGAGACACTCTTTGTCCCACATAACTTCAAGGTCTCCCCAGGAGGCTGATGGCAATTGCTCTTGCTCAGGGTCATCTCCCCACACCAACAGCAGGTGTGTGCTCCAGACTTGTCTGTGCGATGCAAACGGATACACCCTGTCTAGTTCTTCCGGTCTCTCCAAGGAAGGCAAAAGAATCTCTGTGTGCCGGGTGAGAAGCCAGTGCTGGAAGTTGTGGTTCTATTGGGAGTGCCAAGAGGGGATGGCAGGTCTGTGATGAATGCCCTGAGGAGATGACCTGGGTTTTCCAGTGCACATGGCAATAGATCACACCCTGCTTTGGTGGTCATTTATGTCCTACGGAGGTGACAGAGACGGGAAAGAGAATGAAATTTTTGAATGTGCCTCTGAGTGCCCCTCAACCTGCTGCAAATGTGCAGATTCCAGTACATCCAGTTCAGGTGTGAGAGGCTGTTCCCTGGTCCTCGGAGCAAGAAGAGCTGGACGAGGGACGCAGTAGAACTCGCTTACTGAGACTGCATCTCCATGAACCCCAAAAGAAGTGCGAGGGATGCCGCGTCCGAGTTTTCTCAGGGGAAGGTGTTTCTCCCATGCACCGCCTCCCCGTGGCACTGGTGCCACAGCCCCCGACAAAACCACAAGCGGTCTTTGTCCCTAGCAAAAGTGCTCCCTGGGAAATGTTCCCTGGGAAACTACAGAAACCAGGGACTTAAGGGACATCATTGGGATGTGCGGGACCTCATGGAATTAAACAAACCGTGGGATATCTTTGGAACTTCATGGAATCGAAGGGATAAAAGAAAAGAATTAAACCCCATGACCAGAAACCATTGGATGGAACATTTCTTTAATATGCCAGCTGGGGATTCATGGGGGTACTCTGCCATGCATGAATCAAAGAATCAGTATAAATTTCGGAGTATAAATACAGTGATACTTGAAAGACCCTCCCCTTCACAAGCAGTCCAAAATTCTCCCATGATTTTAGGGTCGAATAGCCTCTTGGATTTTATTCGTGGAGCAAGACTGCCATCTAGCGTCCATTTCTTCTGGGAGGGGCAGTCATTTTCACAGAGTGGTCTTCTCCCTTAGCAGGCCTCGTAGCATCTCTGATTGATCTCTCCGACCCCTAACCCCTAAACTAAATGCTTGAGGACCAGCTAAGACGTGTCTTAGAACTTCCCATTTGCTTAAACAATGTAGAATTGACTTTCTTCTTAACAGAACAATCTCTTATTAAACAAGTTTTCTGAGGCCTGTAAGCTAATTTCTTGAAGATGGGCATATGATACACTCTCTATTAGTTTCCATGTATCATCTACATTCTCTCTCCTACAACTAATTGTCGTCTTAAAAGAAAAGAAAAGACTGCTACCATGCCAAGAAAGCAAACCCCTTTGTTGATTAGGATTTTTCTCTAAGAAAAACTTGTGATTTACGAAGCCATTAAGGATGGAGATCCTCTCTCATTTCAGTGCCATTGTGACAATATGGGGCCTCATGTAACACATGGAACACAGACCACTGCGCATTCCCAAGCAATCAAGGGGCCATTGTAACACTCCAGGGCCTCATGGAAGACGGAGGCCCCGCAGAGAGACCTCAAATCAGAGGTTTGGGCAATCCTCAACCAGAGGAAGTTCAACAAGGGGAAGTGCCAGATTCTGTCCCTGTGATGGGGCGACCCCGAATGTCCGGACAGACCGGGAAGGATATTCTGCATAGCAGCGCTGGAAAATGGCCTCTGGGGTCCTGGTGGATGGCCAGTTGGCCAAGAGTCAGTGGTGCTCTGGCGCGGGCTCCCTGCTCGGTCACAGGAGGGTTTTCAGACACACGAGTCCTTCGCTTGCACACAGACACAGACAGTTCATGGCAGCAGGGGCAGTATCTCCTGGGGTTCCTGCTGCCACGCCAGGAGCCTGGATGCGCCTAAGCCCTTGTGGGGTGCCACCTGCTCTGCCACTATCTGAGATGCCCCAGCGCCTGAGAGATGGAAACGCGGAGCTCTGTCCAAGAGAAGCACATCCCAGAGCTGCACGCGTGGGCTTTGCCAGGATTTAGAACCGTAAATGCAATGTGACACCGAGACACTCTTTGTCCCACATAACTTCAAGGTCTCCCCAGGAGGCTGATGGCAATTGCTCTTGCTCAGGGTCATCTCCCCACACCAACAGCAGGTGTGTGCTCCAGACTTGTCTGTGCGATGCAAACGGATACACCCTGTCTAGTTCTTCCGGTCTCTCCAAGGAAGGCAAAAGAATCTCTGTGTGCCGGGTGAGAAGCCAGTGCTGGAAGTTGTGGTTCTATTGGGAGTGCCAAGAGGGGATGGCAGGTCTGTGATGAATGCCCTGAGGAGATGACCTGGGTTTTCCAGTGCACATGGCAATAGATCACACCCTGCTTTGGTGGTCATTTATGTCCTACGGAGGTGACAGAGACGGGAAAGAGAATGAAATTTTTGAATGTGCCTCTGAGTGCCCCTCAACCTGCTGCAAATGTGCAGATTCCAGTACATCCAGTTCAGGTGTGAGAGGCTGTTCCCTGGTCCTCGGAGCAAGAAGAGCTGGACGAGGGACGCAGTAGAACTCGCTTACTGAGACTGCATCTCCATGAACCCCAAAAGAAGTGCGAGGGATGCCGCGTCCGAGTTTTCTCAGGGGAAGGTGTTTCTCCCATGCACCGCCTCCCCGTGGCACTGGTGCCACAGCCCCCGACAAAACCACAAGCGGTCTTTGTCCCTAGCAAAAGTGCTCCCTGGGAAATGTTCCCTGGGAAACTACAGAAACCAGGGACTTAAGGGACATCATTGGGATGTGCGGGACCTCATGGAATTAAACAAACCGTGGGATATCTTTGGAACTTCATGGAATCGAAGGGATAAAAGAAAAGAATTAAACCCCATGACCAGAAACCATTGGATGGAACATTTCTTTAATATGCCAGCTGGGGATTCATGGGGGTACTCTGCCATGCATGAATCAAAGAATCAGTATAAATTTCGGAGTATAAATACAGTGATACTTGAAAGACCCTCCCCTTCACAAGCAGTCCAAAATTCTCCCATGATTTTAGGGTCGAATAGCCTCTTGGATTTTATTCGTGGAGCAAGACTGCCATCTAGCGTCCATTTCTTCTGGGAGGGGCAGTCATTTTCACAGAGTGGTCTTCTCCCTTAGCAGGCCTCGTAGCATCTCTGATTGATCTCTCCGACCCCTAACCCCTAAACTAAATGCTTGAGGACCAGCTAAGACGTGTCTTAGAACTTCCCATTTGCTTAAACAATGTAGAATTGACTTTCTTCTTAACAGAACAATCTCTTATTAAACAAGTTTTCTGAGGCCTGTAAGCTAATTTCTTGAAGATGGGCATATGATACACTCTCTATTAGTTTCCATGTATCATCTACATTCTCTCTCCTACAACTAATTGTCGTCTTAAAAGAAAAGAAAAGACTGCTACCATGCCAAGAAAGCAAACCCCTTTGTTGATTAGGATTTTTCTCTAAGAAAAACTTGTGATTTACGAAGCCATTAAGGATGGAGATCCTCTCTCATTTCAGTGCCATTGTGACAATATGGGGCCTCATGTAACACATGGAACACAGACCACTGCGCATTCCCAAGCAATCAAGGGGCCATTGTAACACTCCAGGGCCTCATGGAAGACGGAGGCCCCGCAGAGAGACCTCAAATCAGAGGTTTGGGCAATCCTCAACCAGAGGAAGTTCAACAAGGGGAAGTGCCAGATTCTGTCCCTGTGATGGGGCGACCCCGAATGTCCGGACAGACCGGGAAGGATATTCTGCATAGCAGCGCTGGAAAATGGCCTCTGGGGTCCTGGTGGATGGCCAGTTGGCCAAGAGTCAGTGGTGCTCTGGCGCGGGCTCCCTGCTCGGTCACAGGAGGGTTTTCAGACACACGAGTCCTTCGCTTGCACACAGACACAGACAGTTCATGGCAGCAGGGGCAGTATCTCCTGGGGTTCCTGCTGCCACGCCAGGAGCCTGGATGCGCCTAAGCCCTTGTGGGGTGCCACCTGCTCTGCCACTATCTGAGATGCCCCAGCGCCTGAGAGATGGAAACGCGGAGCTCTGTCCAAGAGAAGCACATCCCAGAGCTGCACGCGTGGGCTTTGCCAGGATTTAGAACCGTAAATGCAATGTGACACCGAGACACTCTTTGTCCCACATAACTTCAAGGTCTCCCCAGGAGGCTGATGGCAATTGCTCTTGCTCAGGGTCATCTCCCCACACCAACAGCAGGTGTGTGCTCCAGACTTGTCTGTGCGATGCAAACGGATACACCCTGTCTAGTTCTTCCGGTCTCTCCAAGGAAGGCAAAAGAATCTCTGTGTGCCGGGTGAGAAGCCAGTGCTGGAAGTTGTGGTTCTATTGGGAGTGCCAAGAGGGGATGGCAGGTCTGTGATGAATGCCCTGAGGAGATGACCTGGGTTTTCCAGTGCACATGGCAATAGATCACACCCTGCTTTGGTGGTCATTTATGTCCTACGGAGGTGACAGAGACGGGAAAGAGAATGAAATTTTTGAATGTGCCTCTGAGTGCCCCTCAACCTGCTGCAAATGTGCAGATTCCAGTACATCCAGTTCAGGTGTGAGAGGCTGTTCCCTGGTCCTCGGAGCAAGAAGAGCTGGACGAGGGACGCAGTAGAACTCGCTTACTGAGACTGCATCTCCATGAACCCCAAAAGAAGTGCGAGGGATGCCGCGTCCGAGTTTTCTCAGGGGAAGGTGTTTCTCCCATGCACCGCCTCCCCGTGGCACTGGTGCCACAGCCCCCGACAAAACCACAAGCGGTCTTTGTCCCTAGCAAAAGTGCTCCCTGGGAAATGTTCCCTGGGAAACTACAGAAACCAGGGACTTAAGGGACATCATTGGGATGTGCGGGACCTCATGGAATTAAACAAACCGTGGGATATCTTTGGAACTTCATGGAATCGAAGGGATAAAAGAAAAGAATTAAACCCCATGACCAGAAACCATTGGATGGAACATTTCTTTAATATGCCAGCTGGGGATTCATGGGGGTACTCTGCCATGCATGAATCAAAGAATCAGTATAAATTTCGGAGTATAAATACAGTGATACTTGAAAGACCCTCCCCTTCACAAGCAGTCCAAAATTCTCCCATGATTTTAGGGTCGAATAGCCTCTTGGATTTTATTCGTGGAGCAAGACTGCCATCTAGCGTCCATTTCTTCTGGGAGGGGCAGTCATTTTCACAGAGTGGTCTTCTCCCTTAGCAGGCCTCGTAGCATCTCTGATTGATCTCTCCGACCCCTAACCCCTAAACTAAATGCTTGAGGACCAGCTAAGACGTGTCTTAGAACTTCCCATTTGCTTAAACAATGTAGAATTGACTTTCTTCTTAACAGAACAATCTCTTATTAAACAAGTTTTCTGAGGCCTGTAAGCTAATTTCTTGAAGATGGGCATATGATACACTCTCTATTAGTTTCCATGTATCATCTACATTCTCTCTCCTACAACTAATTGTCGTCTTAAAAGAAAAGAAAAGACTGCTACCATGCCAAGAAAGCAAACCCCTTTGTTGATTAGGATTTTTCTCTAAGAAAAACTTGTGATTTACGAAGCCATTAAGGATGGAGATCCTCTCTCATTTCAGTGCCATTGTGACAATATGGGGCCTCATGTAACACATGGAACACAGACCACTGCGCATTCCCAAGCAATCAAGGGGCCATTGTAACACTCCAGGGCCTCATGGAAGACGGAGGCCCCGCAGAGAGACCTCAAATCAGAGGTTTGGGCAATCCTCAACCAGAGGAAGTTCAACAAGGGGAAGTGCCAGATTCTGTCCCTGTGATGGGGCGACCCCGAATGTCCGGACAGACCGGGAAGGATATTCTGCATCGCAGCGCTGGAAAATGGCCTCTGGGGTCCTGGTGGATGGCCAGTTGGCCAAGAGTCAGTGGTGCTCTGGCGCGGGCTCCCTGCTCGGTCACAGGAGGGTTTTCAGACACACGAGTCCTTCGCTTGCACACAGACACAGACAGTTCATGGCAGCAGGGGCAGTATCTCCTGGGGTTCCTGCTGCCACGCCAGGAGCCTGGATGCGCCTAAGCCCTTGTGGGGTGCCACCTGCTCTGCCACTATCTGAGATGCCCCAGCGCCTGAGAGATGGAAACGCGGAGCTCTGTCCAAGAGAAGCACATCCCAGAGCTGCACGCGTGGGCTTTGCCAGGATTTAGAACCGTAAATGCAATGTGACACCGAGACACTCTTTGTCCCACATAACTTCAAGGTCTCCCCAGGAGGCTGATGGCAATTGCTCTTGCTCAGGGTCATCTCCCCACACCAACAGCAGGTGTGTGCTCCAGACTTGTCTGTGCGATGCAAACGGATACACCCTGTCTAGTTCTTCCGGTCTCTCCAAGGAAGGCAAAAGAATCTCTGTGTGCCGGGTGAGAAGCCAGTGCTGGAAGTTGTGGTTCTATTGGGAGTGCCAAGAGGGGATGGCAGGTCTGTGATGAATGCCCTGAGGAGATGACCTGGGTTTTCCAGTGCACATGGCAATAGATCACACCCTGCTTTGGTGGTCATTTATGTCCTACGGAGGTGACAGAGACGGGAAAGAGAATGAAATTTTTGAATGTGCCTCTGAGTGCCCCTCAACCTGCTGCAAATGTGCAGATTCCAGTACATCCAGTTCAGGTGTGAGAGGCTGTTCCCTGGTCCTCGGAGCAAGAAGAGCTGGACGAGGGACGCAGTAGAACTCGCTTACTGAGACTGCATCTCCATGAACCCCAAAAGAAGTGCGAGGGATGCCGCGTCCGAGTTTTCTCAGGGGAAGGTGTTTCTCCCATGCACCGCCTCCCCGTGGCACTGGTGCCACAGCCCCCGACAAAACCACAAGCGGTCTTTGTCCCTAGCAAAAGTGCTCCCTGGGAAATGTTCCCTGGGAAACTACAGAAACCAGGGACTTAAGGGACATCATTGGGATGTGCGGGACCTCATGGAATTAAACAAACCGTGGGATATCTTTGGAACTTCATGGAATCGAAGGGATAAAAGAAAAGAATTAAACCCCATGACCAGAAACCATTGGATGGAACATTTCTTTAATATGCCAGCTGGGGATTCATGGGGGTACTCTGCCATGCATGAATCAAAGAATCAGTATAAATTTCGGAGTATAAATACAGTGATACTTGAAAGACCCTCCCCTTCACAAGCAGTCCAAAATTCTCCCATGATTTTAGGGTCGAATAGCCTCTTGGATTTTATTCGTGGAGCAAGACTGCCATCTAGCGTCCATTTCTTCTGGGAGGGGCAGTCATTTTCACAGAGTGGTCTTCTCCCTTAGCAGGCCTCGTAGCATCTCTGATTGATCTCTCCGACCCCTAACCCCTAAACTAAATGCTTGAGGACCAGCTAAGACGTGTCTTAGAACTTCCCATTTGCTTAAACAATGTAGAATTGACTTTCTTCTTAACAGAACAATCTCTTATTAAACAAGTTTTCTGAGGCCTGTAAGCTAATTTCTTGAAGATGGGCATATGATACACTCTCTATTAGTTTCCATGTATCATCTACATTCTCTCTCCTACAACTAATTGTCGTCTTAAAAGAAAAGAAAAGACTGCTACCATGCCAAGAAAGCAAACCCCTTTGTTGATTAGGATTTTTCTCTAAGAAAAACTTGTGATTTACGAAGCCATTAAGGATGGAGATCCTCTCTCATTTCAGTGCCATTGTGACAATATGGGGCCTCATGTAACACATGGAACACAGACCACTGCGCATTCCCAAGCAATCAAGGGGCCATTGTAACACTCCAGGGCCTCATGGAAGACGGAGGCCCCGCAGAGAGACCTCAAATCAGAGGTTTGGGCAATCCTCAACCAGAGGAAGTTCAACAAGGGGAAGTGCCAGATTCTGTCCCTGTGATGGGGCGACCCCGAATGTCCGGACAGACTGGGAAGGATATTCTGCATAGCAGCGCTGGAAAATGGCCTCTGGGGTCCTGGTGGATGGCCAGTTGGCCAAGAGTCAGTGGTGCTCTGGCGCGGGCTCCCTGCTCGGTCACAGGAGGGTTTTCAGACACACGAGTCCTTCGCTTGCACACAGACACAGACAGTTCATGGCAGCAGGGGCAGTATCTCCTGGGGTTCCTGCTGCCACGCCAGGAGCCTGGATGCGCCTAAGCCCTTGTGGGGTGCCACCTGCTCTGCCACTATCTGAGATGCCCCAGCGCCTGAGAGATGGAAACGCGGAGCTCTGTCCAAGAGAAGCACATCCCAGAGCTGCACGCGTGGGCTTTGCCAGGATTTAGAACCGTAAATGCAATGTGACACCGAGACACTCTTTGTCCCACATAACTTCAAGGTCTCCCCAGGAGGCTGATGGCAATTGCTCTTGCTCAGGGTCATCTCCCCACACCAACAGCAGGTGTGTGCTCCAGACTTGTCTGTGCGATGCAAACGGATACACCCTGTCTAGTTCTTCCGGTCTCTCCAAGGAAGGCAAAAGAATCTCTGTGTGCCGGGTGAGAAGCCAGTGCTGGAAGTTGTGGTTCTATTGGGAGTGCCAAGAGGGGATGGCAGGTCTGTGATGAATGCCCTGAGGAGATGACCTGGGTTTTCCAGTGCACATGGCAATAGATCACACCCTGCTTTGGTGGTCATTTATGTCCTACGGAGGTGACAGAGACGGGAAAGAGAATGAAATTTTTGAATGTGCCTCTGAGTGCCCCTCAACCTGCTGCAAATGTGCAGATTCCAGTACATCCAGTTCAGGTGTGAGAGGCTGTTCCCTGGTCCTCGGAGCAAGAAGAGCTGGACGAGGGACGCAGTAGAACTCGCTTACTGAGACTGCATCTCCATGAACCCCAAAAGAAGTGCGAGGGATGCCGCGTCCGAGTTTTCTCAGGGGAAGGTGTTTCTCCCATGCACCGCCTCCCCGTGGCACTGGTGCCACAGCCCCCGACAAAACCACAAGCGGTCTTTGTCCCTAGCAAAAGTGCTCCCTGGGAAATGTTCCCTGGGAAACTACAGAAACCAGGGACTTAAGGGACATCATTGGGATGTGCGGGACCTCATGGAATTAAACAAACCGTGGGATATCTTTGGAACTTCATGGAATCGAAGGGATAAAAGAAAAGAATTAAACCCCATGACCAGAAACCATTGGATGGAACATTTCTTTAATATGCCAGCTGGGGATTCATGGGGGTACTCTGCCATGCAT